>NC_056735.1:1299519032-1299672871 GCF_019279795.1 Protopterus annectens
CCCGTAAAATGCACAGCCAGCTTTTCTAATATTTGTCTTTCTGCATCACACACCCACTGCAGGGATTCTCGAATAAACGTTTGTTATCAGTCAGAAAGAGAAAGAAAATGGATATCTGGAAAGCACGGCTTGCGATCTGTCACTTACTGCATCTGCATAAGCATTATGGAATCTGTCATTTTTGTCAAATGTGCAGCACTAACAATCAACAAATTTGAAACTACGTGATATATCACATCAAAGAAAGAAAAGGATGGTCTTTTAAGATAATCGCTGCAGTATCAATACAGAGAAGAGCTGCATATCTTTATTATTGTTTTATAATTACGACTTTAATATATAAACTATCATTGCACGTTTCTGAATAAAGGGCAGCGAACTGGTGCAGCTGATTAAAAACAATTATTACACCTGAAGCAATCCATGCTAGTAAGTGGTAGTGATTTTTTTTTCTCTCCATTAAAAATACCTGATTCTATCTGCACATAATTGAAGGAGGCGTATCCTCATTTCAAGCTCATTGTCTTCCTTACTCCCACATAACCTGCAGTTTCACTCGAGTTGTTTACTCATGCATTCACGTGAACCACACCATTAATTAAATAAAACGAGTGTGTAAGTGACAAACAACAAAACACAACCCACCAATAAGCTGATGTTTCATCGCAGATTGTACGCGCCTTTGTTTTGGTGCAGAAGCTAGAGCAGGCCCGAGGGAACAACAAAATGACGTCATGTTGTTTTTACCAGAGCCAATCAGTATAGTATGAAAGCAGGCGTAGAGGGCCCGAGTCGCTCGCCTGACTTGTTAGACGTAAGTGTGTGTTACAGTGGGTGGAATCCTTTGGGTTCGTAATAACGTCTCGTGGTACTGTACAGTATTTTTATTTATTTATTTACAGTTTGATAACTGGGTAGGTGGACTGGAGAACTCAGTCACGAATCTAACTCGTAGGGCACAAACAAAACTTATAGAAGCGTGCAGTTAAATTAGAAAATATAAATTGAAGTTATCATTTTACAGAATAAAGGTTATACGTTCTACCAATTTTATTCAACCCATATATTATCCTATGCAAGAGACGTGCAGTTGGCCATTGTTTTGAAGCGTGAGCATTTGGAGTCGGTAATCAAATGTTCTTTTAGCTTTGCTTTGGGTGCTTCAAGTGCTTTGTTCTTGTTTCGTCTGGGATTTGAGATTCGGAATCACATAGCGCAACGTTCCCTCACTTCATAATTTTAATTATTAGCATTATTTTCAGTGTCACATTTTCAAAACTTTGAAAGTCTTTGACGCAATGAGCAAATTTGCTTTTTGGGTGACTGGTAACCAGATTAACTTCCTAAGAGATAGCAGTGTTGAGTGCGTGTGATGGCTAGCAACACGGATCTATAGATTTTGTTCACAGGATCGTAGGAAGTTACTAGGCTGTTGGCTCTGAGGCCCTTATACGCCAGGCAAGAATTTAGCCCATGTTCCAACAAGTCAGCACCCGATGCTACTGTCCAGCAGGGACACAGGTGAAATTCCAGTGGTGCGTTTTCTGTTCCCCACCCAGGTTGCACTTAAAAATGGTTACTGAGGTATTCTGTTTAACGTGGAGAGGGAGTCTGTTCTACAAAAGGGGGCGTCACTCTCAGGGATACAAATTTCTCCCGCCAACAAGTCCTATTGATGTCACTGACCAGGTTGAGGTTGTACATGCGGGTTACTCGAGTGGAGCTTGCTTGACTTGCGGATGTACAGCAGTCCCATCAAGGTGGGGTCTGCGATTGCTTTGTATGCCAGACAGAGGTCACCTCTGAGGAGTCTGTAGGAGACTGAGACAGGGTAGATGTTTGAGGCCCTGGATTCGCCTGGTGAGGAACCTCTGTGGTCTCTCCAGCTGCTGCATGTGCTTTGAGGTACATGCCGAAAGGGGCATTTTACTCAATAATGGGTCTTATAAAGGAAGAATACAGGGATGTTATGACCACCTTGTCCCTGGATGAGACACCCTTTCTAATGAGATGGGCCATGTAGAAAGCTTTCGTACAATGGAGGCAATATAGGTAGGTAGCAGATCTCTCAACCAACTGTGGACAAATTTTGACAGAATCGGGGACAAGTCAAGAAAAAATGAGGGACACTGTTAAAATATTACTGTTATTGACTTGAAACATTGACCGAGTCAGAGCATATAAATTAATACGCATTATCTGAAGTAAAAAAAGTTTATAACTCTTAATTATTGTCATTATTCATTAAGTGTAATTCACCACCTTTCCTCCAAACGTTACTAGTTTTAGGAGGGATTAAGAGGGACAGAGTTAAAATTGAGTCAAAATCAGGGACAGTTGAGAGGTATAGTAGGTAGGTACTAGGCTATCGGCCCGAGGACCTATGTAAGCCTAACAGGTTTGCTATCAACCTGGGAATCCAAGTCCCTCATGACTGTGTACTTGGGAACTTATTATTAATGTGATAATTTGTGGGGATGTCACTCTGCCCAAAGGGGACGATGATGCATTTCTTGAAATTCAATTTAGTTTGAATGTTGTTTATTTTGTGTGTGTTTGAATTGAAGTGAGCTAACCGAGTTCATCTATACTCTGTACAAGTACATTTCTAGCTATGGCATGGCATGCTATTAGTACAAGTAGGTGAGAAATCTTGCATAGTTTTAATTGGTGTACAATTTATTTATTTATTTATTTATTTATTTATTTTGTAGGAGAGTTGGTTCCTAAGTTATCCCAAGGTATTTCTGTTACTAGTAGCTGTGTCTTGAAATTGTAATAGATATGTTTTTTGGGAAGTTTTTTAAGGGGTGACAAAGATCATGATATTAGATTTGTAAGGCATGATTAGGTAAATGCAAAGTTTAGTGGGAATGTTTTAGCATTTTGTAGAAAGAGAACTTCCACATGTAGTTGCTTTCTTTGCCAAATAAAAACTGGGTGTTGAGGAGCAGGGTGGCCACCCCTCTTAGTATAATATTTAGCAGTATTTTTTTATTCTGTAAGCCATTTTTGTGAAGTAAATGCTCTAGACCTCAATAGTTTTGTTTTTGGCCTTCATATTATTACAGAAGCAAAATATACATGTTTAGACATTATGAATGATTTGCAATATAATGTGCATAGTATTGCACCCTATTAGTCACTGTACCAGGCATGTGTATAAATGTTACTGAGCATGTGGTGACTTTCAGTTTTATGCATGATGGATGAATGGAGAGGATGTGTGTGTATGCAGCAAGTGAAGTAAAGTTTAATTTAGATGCACAAACTAGTGCTTACCAAGTATGAATGTAATAAACATCCTGAACTCAATACCCAGCCTTAGTGTCTCATTTGATTGCATGAGACATGCGACATGGTGTCAGAATTGGATCCGAAGTTGAAGCAACTCGAAAACCATGAGGCGCACAGTTAGAAGTGGCGCAATATCCAAGAATGAACTTGTAAATAAGTCAGCAGTTATAGGTAGTTAAATTTGTTTCAGATGATTTTCAGTCGCCAGACGTGGCATAGCATTCAGAGTGTCCAAAATAATTTCAGAATTATTCAAAATGATTGAAATAGTGATATATTGATTAAAGTGTCTGAAATCTATGAAGTTTAAAATGTTCAAAAAGGCTAAAATGTCCAAATTTTTCTCAGTAACTAAGACTTTTCAAAGTGTCCGTAATGTTTGGGATATTTGCAGTGTTTTAAAAATAAGGCATTTTTGAAGGGATTGTTGTGCATTTCAGCAAAATTACAAGTACCAGGTCTATACTTCATTTTAAAAGTAATTTGTTCTTATGGCAGAGGGATTTTGCAGACCTGAACCTCTGGTGTTTGATGATTGTATTGCTTAGAATTGGGAAGTGTCTGAGCAAGAATACAATGTTTTCATACAGCCTGCATTTTCTGATATAAAAGACACACGTACAAGAGCATTTCTACTTCTCAAGTTAGCTGGCTTAGGGGCCATTGAGTGAGAACATTCATTTGTGTATGCACCTGCTGCTTATGCAGGGGAGGAGAAGAACCGTTATATTGTGATGCAAGCTAAAACATGAGAAGACCCTGAATGCTTAAAACCGTAAATTTAGAGAAATGTGAACTCTCAAACAAATATTGGTACTTTTCTGTTAACAGGACAGCAGCTTGTTTGGCCTCATTAACGGTTTTGTTGTGATGAAAGTTCATTCAGGGTTCAGTCCTGGGACGACTCTTGTTTGGCATCTACTTCTCTAAAGTACAAGCCGACACTAAGGGACTCTGGCTAACAAAGTTTGCAGATGACTGCAAACTGGGAGCCATTATAGAATCCCCAAATGATGTGGATATTCTACAAAAGGGCCTTACAGAAACAGATGCCTGGTGCCAGAGCCATGGGCTCCAGCTTAATGCCAAGAAATGTATAGTTATCCCCTTTGGGGAAAAAACATGTACCTATGAACTACCACATAGGTGGCAGGAGAACATCGAAAGTGTGATGAGAGACTTGGGGAAAGAAGTGGACAGTGGTCTCACTTTTGATAACCACATCGCCACAACAGTCAGGAAATCCTTCTATGTGGCACACCTCATCACTAAGGGATTTTCATCCAGGAAAAAAAGAGGTCGTTGTCCCACGGTACTCGTCCTTCATTAGACCCATTATAGAGTATAATGCCCCATTTGGTATGTACCTCACAAGACATCTGCAACAGCTGGAAAGGCCACAAATACCTCACTAAAAGAATCCCAGGTCTAAAGCAGATGCCATATGCTGACCATCTAAAAAAAACTCCAGCTATACTCTGGCATATCGTCTGCTCGGAGGCGATCTCTGCTTAACATACAAGGCCATGTCAAACCCTGAGCTGTTGGACATGCTCCACTTAAAGAAATCCCAATCCCTCAGAGCCACACGCTCCAGGGATCTAAACCTTATCATCACAATGAACAAAACATGCTGGAGGGATAGGTTCGTGACCCAGAGACTCCCCATACTCTGGAATAGACTGCCCATACATGTCAAGCAGAGTGCATCATTGGCCCTCTTCAAAAGGAACCTTGATGATTGAATGGGAGATAGGAAATTCACCCCGGGGATCATGTCAGTCGCCCTGCTAGACAGGGGCCCAGATAAGTAAATATTGTGGAAAGAAATTTCCAGGGAATTGTTATGGCTAGGCTTGCATAGGCCTTGGGGCCGATAGCCTAGTACCAACCTATGAACCTCCCATCAAAACAAAACCAGTAAACACTGTATATTTAACTCCCTGTTGCTGCTGATTTGATGCCTGTAAAACTGGATAACTTTATAGTTTCAGAACTGAGCAGGGTAGGGTATGCAGAAGTGGTGTGTGGCTAAGGGACATGCCTCTCAAAACGTTCCTGAATTTCAGAGACATCCCTGATTTTGGCTCACATTTTAGCTCTGTCCCTCATAACACCCCCCCAAAAAAAAAACTGATGACTTTTGGAGAAAAGGTGTTAATTCACACCGTCTTCTGTCAATATCGCAAGTTAACAGTACTAATATTTTGTGTCCCCGATTGCTTGCTTCTGGATTTGTCCCATATTCTTTTGAGATTTGTCCCTGACTGGTTGACGGTTATGCTAGAGGGCGTAGCTGCTGGAAGGGTGTACCCGAGGGATGTGAGCGGGACTCAAGTACCACATGCTCTGAGCTTAAAGACTTTTGAGGTCTAAATCCGGCCATGAAGAAAGTGGAGTGGTATGCTTTTGTGTCCTGAGCAAGTATAGATTGTAGTTTCTAGACCGTCGTTAGAAAAATAAAAGACCAGAGTTCTCAAATTTCACTTTCACAAATGCGGCACGATACCTACCTTTCAAAATGAGGAACAAGCAGACTGCTCGCAACTTTAACCAATGAGTTTGCAGTTTGGTTGAAAAGATTTATCCCGTGCTTACAGTACGTTTCATTGATGAAATGATTTTGTTTTAAAAAATGTCAGCATTTGACAGTTTATAAACCTTTTCTGTATAGAAAAAATAATTGTTATTGAGCAAAGTGTGAAACTATTCCTCAGAATAAGGTATGGGTAAGAATTGGATCCGCACTCTAGGCCAAGCAAGCTGTTGCCCCATTAATGGAAAAGTACCCAGATATTATAATGGAAAGGTACTAATTTTATACAAGAAATCAAAAGTCTGGTGAAAATATTGCAGCATATATTACTGATTAAAGAAATAAAGCAAAAACATGTAGATTTGGTGATCTACGAGATGAGTTGGTAGAAGACTGTCTTGTATGTGGTGTCAATAGTGATGCAGTGAGAGAGATTTTGCTTTGAGATAGTGAATTAACATTAACCCAAGGTATTGAAATTTGTCAAATACACGAGATTACAGAAAAGTATACAAATATGCTTATGAATGAGAAAAGCATGTTTGCAGTATCTGGTAGTGCAAATGTTGATAGTGTACAGCAGCAGAAAGTTAAGATGAAAAATAAATATTAAGTGAGAGGTAGTGCCACCCCCAACCCCAGTGTGAACTGTCGCAGCTGTGGAGGTAGTCATGAACTTAAAGAAGAGTTTAGCTTTTGGTCAGCAATGTCACAAATGTAAAAAGTAGACTTGCAAAGCCTTTTGAAATGATTCCAAAGTGTCGCAAACTTATATTAAAAGAGAGTATCCAAAGAAGCAAATAGATCTGATAGAGGCTGTAGCAATAAAGGCTGTGAGTAAACTTTCTATGTTGATGGTGTCTCTGTGATCGATGAAACAATTTTATTATCAGTTGTCAGCAAAAGTGAAATATTTTGTACTGTGCAAATTAATGGGAAACCTGTAGACCTTAAAGTAGACACTGGCTCCAAGTGCAATGTTATATTAGCACAAGTATTTGCTAAAGTAAAAGCTGGTGAGAGAATATTTGCAAAAGTAAAAGCTGGTGAGAGATGATTCAGCAAAGTGTACAAAACTAGTTGCTTATGGTGGTGAAGAGATACAAACTGATGGTGCAGTAGTTCTTTCATGCAGTTCTGCTGGAAACATATGACTTGCAGTTTTACATAGTCAAAAGACGTGCAGTCACTGTTAGGCCCCAAAGACAGTCTGAGAATGAGACCTGATTTCATTTAATAAAGAGATTCATTGTGTACGTATGAATAACAATGATACTTTTTATACAGAGTATTTTTAGTGAATATGCTGATATTTTTAAAGGGTCTATATTATATCCTCGAACGCTTAAAGCGAAGGCTGATTGATTGAACTTATTTTTGCGAAACTGCAAAATATCGAAGCAGCAGAAACTCAAATTTTTTCCTAGGGAAAGAATTTGGTTGTCTGTTTCAGTTGCTTCGGTATTTTCAGTGTTATGGTGGAAAGTTACCGGTCGGATTCAGGTAAGTGTGCGATTGTGTGGATGTGAGTGTTAGGGTGATTTAGGTGAGTTAGGGTTAGGGCTCGGGTTAGGTGTGTGTGTGCGATTGAGTGGACATGAGGGTTAGGGCGGATTTAAGTGAGTTAGGGAGCGGGTGAGGTGAGTGTGCGATAGTGACGGACCTTAGGATTTGGGTTTGGGTTAAGGTAAGTGGGTAGTTAGTGGTGTGTGCATAGTTTAGTGTAGGGTTAGGTATTAGATTTTTAGGTGTATGTGTGTGGATTTCTGTTTGTTTGGTGTGCTTGTGTTGTGTGTATGTGTTTTGGATCAGCAATTTATTTTTCCCTGGGAATAAATTCGCTGATCTGACAGTTCGAGATTGATCGACCTAATTTAAGCGAAAGCTTACAATCAGCGTTCGCTTTTTTAAGCGTTCAATGATATAATATAGACCCTTTTTAAAGATGAGCTTGGTAAATGTCCAGTTACATATTCCATGAAGTTAAACCATGAAGTAAGCCCAATTGTCAGACCAGCACAGAAGACTCCAGTAGCAATGCAGAGTAAAGCAAAAGCAGAACTAGACAAAATGGTGAATTTAGGTGTCCTTACTCCTGTAGAAGAACCGACTGAATGGGTATCCTCTATAGTTGTAGCTCATAAGAAAAGCTCAGATTATATTTGAATATATACTGATCCAAGAGACTTAAACAAAGCACTTAAGCGTCCTCATCCGATGTGTACAGTAGAAGAGAGAGCCACTTTTCATGACAAATTCCACTGTTTTTTTCAGTTTTAGATGCAAAAGGTTCCTTTTGGCAAATTTCGCTGGATCGCATATCTTCATTGTTAACTGCATTCAGCACACCATTTGGTAGATACAGATTTTTAAGAATGCCATTTGGAATCAATCCTGCCTGTGAGGTCTTTCAACGTGCAATACAGCAATTTTTTTTCTGATTATCCATGTGCTATTATAGTAGATGACACTATAGTGGACACGAGGTAGTGGTGAAGGCGAACATGATAGGAGTCTCAGGAAAGTTCTAGATCATGCATGTGAAGTAAATGTTAAACCGAATCCTCAGAAATGTAAATTCAAACTGAAAAAAAGTTACTTATGTGGGATATTTTGCTTACCACTTCTGGCGTACCAACCAGATCCGTCTAAGCAAACAGCAATTCTTGAGATGCCAGAGAGAGTGTCACATCTTTACAATGTTAGGTATGGTCAACTGTTTAGGAAAGCTCATCCCAGATTTGAGTGAGCTTTCTGCCCCATTACGTGAGTTGGCACGCAAAAATGTCAACTGGTCCTGTTTGGAACAACACCAAAGAGATTTGATATTCTGAAGAAGAAATTTGCCAGTCAACCCACATTGAGATACTATGATGTTCACAAACCTGTAGCACTCTCTTGTGATGCTTCAAAAGTACAGCCTTGGTGCATCATGTCTTTGAGAAGGCATACTAGTAGCCTATGCGTCAAGAACTTTAACTCAAAGCATCTTTAAATTTCTAGTCTCCCACCAGGACACAAGTGCTCTTCAGCAATTACATTATGCTTGCTGAGCACACTCAAGCAAATCTGCAGTCTGCGGCTACCACTCCTCCCATACAGTATAAGAAGGAATCACTACTGCAAACTAAACAAGGATATACATTTTGAGCCTCGAGCAGGGTCAGTCCACCCAGGCATTCTACTTGTATGTTTTATGAGAGTGAAGCTATTACATTAGCAGTATTTCTTAGTAGTTTCTCAGCTTGCTAATAAAACTGACTGTTGTAGCCTTGTGTCCTGCCCCCCCCCCCCCAAGCTAGTACAGTAATCCTAACTGTCCAATAGACAGTATACATTTAATTCAGATCACTGTGACTAAATAACCATCAAGCAGCCCTCTCAGTGCTTTCTGCCTTAGTTTGTATCACTTGGAGGCCCACCTGTTTATTTGCATCTCCATACATTCCCCTTCATTGCTAATGTATCTCCCTACTCTAATCTGTGCACAAACTGGTTACTAATCAGCAAGTCAATGTGAAGACACACTCCCAACCTTAATAAACTTTGCTGTCTCTTCTGTCCTTCACTTTACAGGTAGTTTGAATTATTACTTACCCCTGTGAGGCCTTCACCGATTTCCACTGATTGCCTCTCTGGTTTCTTTGCATTCCACCTGGTCTGCACCCCTTGCGCTATCTCCCTCCCCCAATGCTAAGTCTATATTAGAATCCTGCTGAGTATGGAGCCATCTTTAAATTTCTAGTCTCCCACCAGAACACAAGTGCTCTTCAGCAATTTCATTCTGCTTGCTGGTAAGCCATTAGACCTCCAGAATTTGTTTAAAGTGTTCAGATTTGTAAAGTAATACTTACTTTTTTTCTCTTGTCTTGGTGGGCTCAGTAATGAAACCAAACAAATCTTCAATTCCAGAGACACTGCCTGGCTTTACTATTTAAAAAAAAAAAACAAAACAAAGAAAGTACCAAGAACTGCGCAACCGTACAAAAAATGCATTAGGCTGGACAAAAAAATCCTATTACACAACATTACAAACTAAATACCAACACAACCCCCCCCCCCCCCAAAAAAAAAACTTTGGAAAAATGTAAACCAGCTGCTAAAATCCACCTAAAAGGCTACCCCTAAACCAACCACCCCTGACGCTAAGTTCCCATCGAAACACAGTTCATCTCCCACTTTGTGAACTCAATTCTATCCTTAGTATCACAGGACAGTTCCTTCCTCACTATCCCCCAACACAAATAACACTAATACAAGCTTTACCCTCCAAATACTTTCCACCACTTGCTCTCCAAACTAAAAACCTCATCAACAGCAGCTGACCTACTCCCCAGGTATTTCTTGAAACTCGCAGCAGATGCTGTTGCTATCCCTGTCTCCACTCTCATAAACAGATCAATTGTTAAAAACTGTGCCCAAACTCTGGAAAATATCCTATGTTACACCCATGCATAAAGGTGGGACCTCCACTGAACTTAACTACCTTACCAAAGCCCACCTTATCCTCAATCCAAAGAAAACTCAGCTTATGATTATAACCAGTTCTAACAAAAACACTAACAGTCAGTTCACTATCTACTCCACAAATGCTACTCCAATCGCTCCAGTGGCACATGCTAAGCTATTGGGAATAACCATAGACTCCCACCTAAAATTTGATAGTCATCTCAACTTAACTATTAAAGTACATGCCAAACTGGGATTACTCTACTGTATCAAACCATTTCTTACCAACAACACAAGATCAGCCATTGCTCACTGCCAACTTCTGTCCACCCTACTCGATGCATCTCCCATTCTGACTAATCTCAACAAAACTGAACTAAGTAAAATGGAAGCCTGCTATAACAGAATTGCCTGCTTTGTTGCAAACTGCTCATACAGAACTCACTATATTGCTTTGAGACAGCTCCACTGGCTTGAATTGCCCAACCTCCTAACCTACAATCAGCTCTGCCTCTGTCATTCTAGCTATTACCTCCCCAATAAGTGTCCTGCCCTCAAAAACCTAGTACAACATCACTCAGCCAAAAGGCCTCTTAGATCATCAAGTAAACTACTACTAGAAGTCACCAACAGCTACAATAGCTTTGGAGATGCACTATATAGTAGTTCAGTGGTTAAAAAAAAAATGGAACTCTGTCCCCACTAGCATTCAAAACACATCATCCAAAGCCTCCTTTAAAGACCTCATCAGGCAACATTTCAAGCAAAGTTGGCAGTGCCATGATTGTTCCCCAGGCTAGTGAAAGTGGATAAGGTATACATACTAAATCTTGAGTACTTGATAAGTTTTCAATCTTACTCACAAACACTGGCTAATCTACAGTGTATGTACTGTACCTGTGTACTATGTATGTATTCTACCTATGTTCCAAATTTCAGCTGTACACCATAAATCTATTAATTACCTTTATTTTAAAATTAATATTGTTTGTTTTCCCCACTGTAACTTAATGTGCCGCATACCACTGTAAAAATATGTCTTTTGTAATTTGTGTGTATACTGATGGTGTCTAAATAACTAAACGTATCTATAATTTTTCTTTGTGGAGCTTTTCTCCCTGGGCCTCTGCTGAAAAAGGGCCTTTTTGGCTCAGTCAGACACCCCCGGTTAACAAATGTAAAATAAATAAAAACAACTATAAATTAAAAGAGCTTTTGGCATTTGGTGTTTCACATGTTTAGAGCTCCGTGATTATTTTTATGGCAGACCTATCCAAATAGAGACGGAATACCAACCACTAGTGACAATTTTGAAAAAGTCATTGCATGCCACCCCAACACGATTGCAACACATGATGTTAAAATTGCAGAAGTGCAATTTCAGTATTGTTTACAAAAAAGGCAAATAGTTGTACCTTGCTGATGCTTTGTCACGTGCACCCAGACAAATGACAGAGCAGCATGACGATGGGACAGAAAACTTTGAAGTCATGGAAGTCAGAATTTTTTCATCACATCTTGATGAACTAAATAGCTTCAGACCCAGTTCTCTAGAACCTGAAAAACATTATCAGTCAAGGATGGCCAACACGAGAAACCGGTTTACCACTTGACATTCAGCAGTATTTTCCTTAGAGACAAAGGTGGTAATTCCTAAGCCATTACAACAGGAATATATCAAAATCTTGCATGGTGCTCACCCAAGTACTGATTCAACCAAATGAAGAGCAAAAGGCATTGTGTTTTGGCCCTCTGTCCAAAGATATAGATAAGGAAAAAGTAGAATGTTTGTTTATTTTGCAACTGCAAACTGCATTAACAAATACAACCACTTCAGCTACACCAAATACCTGAATTACCATGGTCAACGGTTGCAACATATTTTCAAATGGAATGGTCAATGTTAGTGTTAGTGTTAGTAGGCTCTTACTCAGATTGGTTTAAAATTGGTGTACTTCTAACTTGACATCCAGCACAGTCACAAAATTGCAGCGACATTTTTCTGTCCATGGTAGTCAACACAAAGTAATGTCTGACAATGGTGCATAGTGTACAAGTATCAGTTTAAGAAATTTGCTGAGTCTTAGGACATAGTTCATATTACCACTAGTCCTAAGCATCCACAATCCAGTGGGTTAGCTGAGGGTGCTGTTCAGAGTGCAAAACATTTGTTGCAGAAATCCAAGAGAGAGAGTACCAATGTTTTCCATAACTTACTCACCTGCTCGGAGATTAATGTCCAGACAGACTAGAACAACTTTACCAGTCAGTAAACAAAAGTTTTACTAGAAGACAGTAAATCCCTTAGACAGTTACTATAAGGTGAAGTTGTGAGGAACCAAACAACCAAGGGGTATGATCATGTTGGTTTTCTAAAAAGCATCTGTAACAAACCAAGGTCTTGCATCATACAAGCAAAAGGAATGGACTATAGTTGGGAGTCACAGGCACGTACTTCCAGTTCCTGAATGAAAACCATACATATGCCAATGACTCTAGTCCTTTAAATGTATCTGCAACTGTTCCAGTTCCAGTCTCGGATGACGGCATACCTTCTGTGTCTTCTACTCCTGTAAGTAGTTCAGAGGTGTCTTCAGATGTTCCTGTATCACAAAGTTCCCCAAGGAAAGTTTCTCCTATGAAGTTTCATCAGAATGTCTATGTATCCAGAGCATGAAGGCTTGAACTTGAAATCGGTGTATTGTTGAAATGTCATTGATGTGCATATTTGGGGGAATTGTTCCGTTTCATTAAAAGGGACGATGTAGATCACCATTTATGTTGGTACCTTACCAGCCACTGTAGCAGGCAATACACATGCTGACTTTCAGTTTTACGCTTGACAGCTGAATAGAGATGGTTGGTGTGTGTGTGTGTGTGTGTGTGTGTGTGTGTGTGTGTGTGTGTGTGTGTGTGTGTGTGTGTGTGTGTGTGTGTGTGTGTGTGTGTGTATGTGCAGCTAGTGAAGTAAAGTTTGTTAGATGCACAAACTATTGCCTACCAACTATGAATGTAATAAACCTCCTGAACTTGATACCCAGCCTCAATGTGTCATTTGAATGCATGAGACATGCGACACACAGGTGAGATAGGTTAAGAAGGTGAAAGTAGTTTTTGTTGGGTGAAGTGATTCAGATTTACATTTACCAGCACACAGTTCATAAACTCTACTAGTGCTTGAGTTGAAGGCATAC
This sequence comes from Protopterus annectens, assembly GCF_019279795.1. NCBI lineage: Eukaryota > Metazoa > Chordata > Ceratodontiformes > Protopteridae > Protopterus > Protopterus annectens. The sequence goes on from NC_056735.1 coordinate 1,299,532,509, forward strand.
CTCTCAACTGCCACCCCACCTTTTTTGTTTTTAAACGTCCCTCCTTTTTCTTCATACGTTTGTACTGTTCCGATTTTCTAGTACATTTCAGAGCATTATAGTCTATAATGCCCAACATTAGTTTCATAGTTAGTGATCGCAAATTATGTGGTGCAAAACCTATTATTGTACTATTAGCATTTTAAGTGAATTAGACTAATTTAAATATTATTTATTTATTTCTATTTACATTTGTTGACTGGGCTAGTCTATCTGGATATATGTCCATTTTCAATAGAGGCCCAGGGAGAAAAGCTCCAACCAGTAGCAGAGACAAGTTTACAATATGCAGTAAAAAATTACATCTATTTAAAAACACATTGTTTAATTTGAGGATGAGATACTTATAAAAAAGAATTCCAAAAAATATAACATCGTGTTTTTTTTGTTGTTGTTAAAGCAGTGGAGAAGAGAAGAGTTGAGAGAGTAGAAATGAGGTTTAGAGGTCAGAGAGGGTTATATAAGGGAGAGAGCAGTGAGTTATCAGATGCTGGTTGAAGTTAATTCTCATCAGGTGGGAGTAGATGCGAGAAAGGAAAGAACAATAGGAACCTGGCTCTGGTGTAATTCTTGTATATTGGGTCTAATCAATCAGGGTTGGAGCAGGGACAAAGCCAACGGTTCTTTAGATATTCTTTAAGATGCTTTTTATATAGTTGAGTGGACGCAAGAGAGGAAAGTTCACTAGGGAGTTGATTCCAGCTTTTTCCCACTGTGTTGGAGAAGAGCGAGTCCCCTGCTTTGTTAGATTTGACAGAAGAAACTAGAAATTTGTTAGCTGAGCGAAGTGTAGGGAGATTTTTGTAGGGGGTGATTAGATTAGTAAGGATTGGGGTATTAGGGTGATAAGAGTATTTTTTGGGTGATAAGTTGCTGATAGAGTAATTTGTTATCCAGTTGTAGCCATACCAGTTGTTTGAGGTTGTGACAGTGGTGTGTTCTATAGGGGGAACTGGTAGCAAATCTAGCTATATTATTATAACAGGTGGAAAGTTTAGTAATGTTATTTCTAGACAGATTAGTATAAATTGCAGAAGCATAGAACAGGGTAGAAGATAGGTGGGTCTGAGCAATAGTAATTCTTGCTGGGGGGTAAGAAAGGGTTTGATTCTGTAGAGGGAGCCTGATTTTTGTTGACAGTTTTTATTGTTGAGTTAATATGGTCATCAAAGCTAAGGGTGTTGTCAGTTGTAACACCCAGTAAACTGGTTGTGGTGTCAGGGACTATATTTGTGCCATTGTTAGAGGTTATTATGAAATTTGGTAGAGGTGACTTAAGAGTAGGAGCAAAGAGTAGCAGTTGTTTTTTTTTAGGGTTCAGAAGGAGGCAGTGTTGCATGAACCAATTTTCAACACTGTTTAATACTGTTTGGGTCTGGAATTGGATAGAGTTTATGAACTTAGCAGAGCAAATTAATGTTGAGTCATCAGCATATTGAATGCAAGTGGCTTGAGGAATTTTGGGTTTGTAGATTGTTAATAAATAATGAAAAGAGAAGAGGACCTAAAATGGAGCCTTGAGGTACTCCGATGTTCACAGGGAGGGAAGAAGAAAGGGTATTATTCCAAAGGACTGCCTGCTGTCTGTTTTCAAGATAGGATTTAAACCGTAGTAGAGATTGTGAGTCAAGTGATTGGGCTTTTAGGATTTCAATGAGTAAGTTGTGGTTCACCATGTCGAAGGCCTTTGAAAGGTCAATAAATAGAGCAGAAGAGAAAGTATTGTTACGAATTTTGTTTATAGAGTCAGTAAAGGATAGTAGAGCGGTAGTTGTGCTATGGAATGGTCTAAAGCCATGTTGGCAGTTGGCAAGTATGTTGTTATGGATAAGGTGGTCAAGTAGTTCTCTGTGTATGCATTTCTCCATTATTTGGCTATTGGTGAGAGTAAGGCTATAGGCCTAAAATTTGAGAGCTCAGTAGATGTACCACCTTTGTGTAGGGGGATGATGTGGGATACTTTCCATATGGAAGGGATTTTACTTTATGAAATTGTTCTGTTTATAAGGATGGAGATGGGGTAGGCAATGGCTTTAGCTGCTATTTGCAGGTATTCTGCTGGAAGGCAGTCAGCAGAAGGGGTGCAGGGTTTTTTGGAGGAGTTTGGAAATTTGGGATGTAGGGACAGGTTGTATGTGAAAGGTAGGAGTTGTAGTATTAGGGGTGTTTGGAGGTGAAGAGGTGCTTGGTGGTATAGAATTGGCAAGGATTAGAATGGCTTCAGTAAAATATTTATTGAAAGCATCTGGAATCTGGTCAGAGTTATTTTGGTTGAACCCGGAAGGTGAAGGAGTTTTAGAATGACCTGGTTGAAGAAGTTTGTTAATGCCTGACCAGAATTTCTGGGGTTGTTCTTTATGGGTTTGTAGGAGTTGAAAGTAATAGTCTTTTTTGTCCCTGAGAATGTCTTTCTTGGTGGCATTTCTTAACTGTTTGAAGTAAAAGGTGATCTGATGGACTTTTAGAGGCTCTCCATTTGTTCCAAATTTTATTTCTGAGGAGGATCTTTTGCCTAGTTTGTTTTGTAAGCCAGGGGGCAATTTTGGTCCTTATGCGGGAGGAACGAAGTGGGGCATGGGAGTTGAGGATATGAAGGAATTTTGTATTGAAGTAGGTAACTGCTTCATCTAGTTTAAGGTGTAACATGGGAGACCAATCACATGCTTTGAGTTCATTTTGGAAGGACTGAGGATTGAAGAATTTTTTGGAGCGGAAGGTTGTAACATTATTATAATTAGGACAATTAATTTTTTGCTTAATAATATAGGCAATCATGTGGTCACTAATATCGTCTGGAAGGGTTCCTGGTTTATAAGTATTATGATGGCTATTGAGAAGGATCCAGACTAAGGTGGTTGCTTTATTACTTGGTTTATGGATTCTGGTAGGAGTGGTAATTATTTGAGAGAAACCGTGAAGATTTATGTGATTGGCGGGATTGGGCAAAGAGCAGGTAATCCAGTCTATATTAGTCTCCTAGGACAATGGTTTCCTGAGGTAGGTGTGTAGAGAGGTGATTAAGTATGTTTTCAAGTGTTTTAATATTATTTCCTGGGGGGAGATATATGCAAATAACATAGATTTGGAGTTGTTAATTTGAAGCTTGGCAGTAAGGGTTTCAGCATTATTAGCTGTTGGTAGGGGCAAGTCGAAGGTGCTAGCTTGGAGTACTAATTTGTACAAAATGGCTACTCCACCACCTTTTTTGTTTTTCCGGTCATTTCTTAGGATATTGAACCCTGGAGGGATGATTTCCTGGTTGAAGGTAGTGGGTTTTAACCATGTCTCTGTGATGCAGGGAATGTCAAAGGAATACACTTGTAAGAGTGCGTGAAGGTAGGTAATTTTATTGTTGATGCTACGGATGTTAAGGTGTGCTATCAGCAAGGAGTTTGATGCCCTATTTGGGGTAGTGCTGATGGGTGTTGTTGAGTTATTTGGGAGGTTGACTGTATTAGTATAGGGACCTGGGTTAGGATGAATATCGCCGGCTAATAGAGGATGTTTTTGAGGATATTGAATACACTTTAGAATTTTGTAGATATTGAGAGTGGATTATTTGACAAGGAAGTAGGTTATATGGTTTGATCTATGGTACTTTGGAAGTAGGTATGTAGAAGTACAGGTTATATTACTATGTTGGAGTGTACGTCTAAGGGAAGTAGGGAGAGTTTGTTGGTTGGGAAAGTGTTCTAGAAAAGAGATGTTCAAAGGAGGTTAGTGTATAAGGTATAGTAAGAGCTGCAAGAGATTTAGTTAGGAGAAAAAGGTATGTATAAACTGATTTGTGTGTTGGGTCCATTAGGTTGTAAATGGAAGCAGTATAAGTCAGTGGAGGGAAAGACTGAATATGGAGGTATGAGGGAAGAAGGTGGAAAGTGATATGGAAGTATAAGGGAAGGAGGAAAAGGGAGTAAGTGTTAAGTGTGGTAGGTTGGAGGGAGATTTGAGTTAATAAAAGTAAAAGGAGGTTGTGGAGATACAGCTATGCTATACAGTGGTACAAGGTAGGGTGTGGAAGGGGAAGGGGTGGAGCTAAACCTGAGATAAATTAAAGTAGGAAGTAGTAGAAATGGGGGTGTGGTTGTAAAGTGGCAGGAGATTGTGATGGGGGAAGAATAGGGAGTGGGTGTGGTAATAGAAGTATATAGTTAGGACCAGTGGGGGTGGGTGGGAATTGGGGGTAGGGGAGCGGAGTGAACCCGAAGGGCGAATGGAGCGGGTTGGTGCAGGTAAGTAAAAGATTTCCTGGAGTCAATCAGTGATGAGGAGGAAAATCCAGAGGCAAAAGCAGTAGTCACAGGTAAGTATACAGTGGCTTAAGTAGTTCAAGAGACAAAGGCAAAAGGAGAGGAGATGAAAGGGAATTAGTACAATTAAATGTGGTGAACTGGAGGAAAGGCTATAGCATCAAAGCTGGCAAACAATGCCGCCTAGTGGGCAGAGCGCAGAATACAGGTGAAGTTAGAAAAAGTAGTAGTTAGTGGTGACTCCAAAAGAGGAGTCGGGGGGGGGTACACCACAGGCACAAGGACAGAGAGGGGTCTGGCTGCTGGCTGTGTCTGACTCAGTGTCTTAAAAATTTCAAACAAGCTAGGTAAAAGGTACCTAGAAAGGTCAGACTAAGCTTAAATAGTGGGTACAGTGAAGCTATTACTAATACACTGTAATGTTTAGGACCACGGAGGAGACATACTTTGTTTGGTTAACACAGGAAAGATTATAGTCCGAGTCAGCAGAATAGGATGACCACTCGTTGGGATGGCTTGAAGGTAGATTTGTAACAAGATCCTTTATGACCCCGCAGGTCCTTTCATGCAGAGTAGGGGAGTAAAGCTAGGCAGAATAGAAAGATACAAAATGCATTAGGAGTGAGGGCAACAAGAACAATGATAGCAGAATCTTTAAGTCAAGCAAGGAGGACACAGAGCAGGCACAAATTAACAATGTTAAAGGTGGCACAGTACAATCATGAGGCATTAACAGGTGGTTACCAAGACATAGGCATAGCCGTCATAATTCAGCAATCATAGGGTCAGTTGGTGAGATACCCTTTAGTATTACAATAGTAAACACTATGTAAACAATATCAGCATAGTTCTGTTCGAAACACAGAGTAGATGTAAAAGTTCAGACTGTGTAACAATCACATTAGGCACAGTAGGTTGTGCATAACTCCCTTCCTGTCATCTCTCATAAATATAAATTTAGTTGCTTTATTTATAGAATGTGTTACAAATCTGGTTGATTGATGTCTAGGAAAGAAGGTAGGGGGATGCAAGCCTCTAATATGCATTACTATGTTTGCTTGTCATTAAGTTTAAACTTTATACATCTTAAAAATATGAACGTGACATACCTTAGGACTGAACCTATACTAAGTGCACACTGTTCTGAATGAGCAGACAAAACAGACCTAACTCGCACCTTCTTCCTCCTAATTTTGTTTTCCTACTGATATTCTTGCAGTTTTAAATATTGACAGGGATTCATAAATGTTACCACAGAGTGTAGACATGTACATGTACACAGTGTAATCTTTGAGTGACTAGAAAGCACAAAAATGTGATAGGAATGTTCTTCAGTAACATTGTGCCCATTTAGTGTAGGCTTTATTGAATCTGGAACACATTTTTTTTTAAATTTTAAAATGTATATGTCTACAGTTTATTTGTATTGCTGCGCTTGAGTTCAGGCTTTTGGCATGTTGACAGGTTTACGTAAAATAACTTTAAACTAGTTAACGTAACTAACAATGCATATTTTTATCATGAAATATCTAAAGCTCAAAATATCTTTAAAAAAAAAAAAAAAAGCACAAAACACTGAAAACTCATAAGACTGAATCACAGCATATCTAATAATTCAGTCTAACTTAAAATACCTTATGTGATGCATCCCTACTACAAAACTGAACTCGTGTCATCTTGAAAGTGGTACTGTTAGGAAAAGATTTTTTTAGTAATGTGTGTGGTTAGGGGCAGGAGTAGTCTGGGTTAGCACACACGACTAAGGTAAATTGGGGGGGGGGGTTCCAAACAATTCTGTTTTGACACAATGACGGGCAAGCTGTAGGTATCCGTGCTGTACTGTGGGGGTTTAGTGTGCATCAACCATGTGATAAATCTGTGGAGCTAGAGTCCAAAAGATTGACAGGATTGTGAAGGGTTTTTGCCATAAAGTGGACATTTCCCCCAAGCTTGCTGAAACAACAGATCTCCAACAAACCAGTGAGCTGGCAGAGTGGTGTGAACACTCCCAAGGAACAAACATAGTATAATCTGAAGCATCCCGAAGAATAAATATATATAATGTAGATGCGTTAAATTGTAAAATCATCTTGTAATGCAAATCCATAGCTTGCTTTGTTAATGAGCGTCCATGTCTGTCTTGACAAAGCAGAAGCATAAGAGGCCTGACATTCACTGTATAGTAAAATAACAGCTGGCTCTCTCCATTACATATGTTATAATATTGTAAGTGACACACAAATCCAGAAGGTTGTCCAACATCACAAATGGGCATCTAAAGAACAGCACCCTCATAATGGGAATGTAGAGATGTGCCAAAAACCTATACACAGTTAAAACTAAACAATCCAAACAAAAAAAAAAAAAAACTCCGGAAGAATACACCCCCAACATAGGCAGCTATTTTTTTTGTAGAGGCAGTAGCTTTTGGAACTGGCTTTTTTTATTACTGTCACCCTTTTAAAATTGTGGATGGCAGAACACGTGTCATTTCATGAATTCCTTACCAGTGAATAACTTTCCCTGTTACTGTGATCAGTATATCTTCTGATTCTTATGGAATTAGAAGTAGTATAGTGCATCCCACAGACCCTTTAATGATAGTTCATTTGCATCCATGAAATGGGAAAACATGAGTGGCTTTTAAAATCGGTGATGTTCAAGGTATGCTCACATGCTTGGATAGTGCTTACAGGTGCTTAAATTGCTTTGGAATTTTGTTAAGCTGCTAAATGTTTAATAACTTTGTTTAAGTAAGTTTATTTAATGTAGAAGGGGAAAGAGTTTAAATCTTGGGCCCATAGATGGCGACACTTTGGAATAAGAGGTTAGAGAGTAATGTGGCATGGATGATAAAATAGAAGCAATAGATGAAAATCCATACATTCTGATAACTGGACTTCAGATAGTACATACTATCACTTTAAAGTTAGATTGCTGACAACTAGTGAACACTAATTAAACAACAGAATAAGTTGTGTAGGTTTGATTTCCAGCTCTTTTACAAGCAATGATGGAGCTAAGTGGACTTTCTTAAAACTTTAGTCTTAAATTCAGGGAAAATGGTTTTAAAACATTTAAGAAACTATGAAGAAAGGTGTGTGAGGGACCTACAGTTCTTTTTACAGTGTTTGTGCACTTGGAATCATTGCTTTTATATATTAAATATTGCAATACATTATTGGATTATAGTGTACTGATTATGTACAAATTGAACATTCCAATGCTTTGTGTATTAAAATGAAAACTTAAAAACATTACTTGTGTGCAGGAATTATGTTAATCAGACTAATCATGTTCAGCAAGAAGTAGCTGTATCATTTTGAGGATGCAGTCTAATGTCCTTGGGACAGCCGCGGTGGTGCAGCGGTAGCATTGTCGCCTCACAGCTAGAGGTTCTCCCGTTCGATGCTCGGCTGGAGCGCCTTCTTTGTTGAGTCTGCATGTCCTCCCCGCGATAGAGTGACATTCGAAAGACATGCTGAATGGGCTTCCCTTCATTGAAGTTTGGGCGTCTGGCTGGCACCTTGGCACTGTATAAACATGCTGAATGGGCGTCCCTTCATTGAAGGTTGGGTGTCTGGCTGGCACCTTGGGACTGAAAATCTACTGCCAGTCAGCGGACTGGATTTCTGCTGTGGCAACCCCTAACCGGGAAAAGCCGAAAGAAGAAGTCCAATGGCCTTGGGACGGGTAGCAGCATCATTACAGTGGAAGGAGCCCAATAGATCACAGCTTTAAAAATGCCACATATATTCACAGTGTCATATTGTTGGCAATGCAAAAGCCTACAGGCAGAGAATGACATTTGCAGTGGGGGAATTGGGAGAGGACGGGGAAGCATGCTGCCTACTTGCTTTCTTTGATTAAAGTAGTTAGAGGTGAAAACAACGTTTTGACTCCTGTATAAATCTCATATTGCACCGAGCTTGAACCTGCAAACCATTATAAAGAAAACCAAATTTAGTCCAAAATGGGCAGAGTGTATGTCTGTATCTACAACTACAGATGACATTTGCAAGATCAGCTACCCTGTTGCAACTCCCAATGTGTCCTAAACATCTGGTAGAGTGGATACAGGAGGGGTGTGATATTGCTGGCATATTGTAGGGGCTTTGGCTTGATGGAGTGACAAATTTTGTACACTCAGCATAAGACAATGTCACAACATGGTGTTTTATTCTTGTGCGAGTGGTGAGCAGCATCACAATGCATATAGCATTAGAACATTCTTTTTGTCACTGCCTGCCACAGGAAATGAATTGTGGAAAAAAATAGCTGGTTATGTACAAGATACAGGACAATGTAGGTAGAATAGGTTTAGGACTCATGACATGAAAGGTACACATACTGTATGTACAAATAGTGTTGCAAAGAAAATACCCAAGTACTAATACTGCTTGCTTAATACCATAGCTTCCTATTATTTTTATTTATTGTTTGAAAAGTGCATCAGTGTGTGAGCTTCCCCAACTGCATCCTCCTTTAATGTGGTGGCAAGACTAAAATACTTCACATGGCACCCAGAGCAGGACACACCTGGTACTTGGACTGTATTGCTAATTTCTACTTTTACCAGACTTTGGGGTGACGGTTCTTCCATGTTGCCTAGAAATGTGTACAGGTTTGGGAGTGCCGACTAAGACTTGTATGCCTCCTCATTTGCATTCATTGTTTGTGTCTAAGCTGCGTTTTGGAATTGCATGTTTCTATAAGCTTGAGTAGTCAAGTCTTCCAAAGGTAAATTGTTTTGAAATCTGGATGCTGACTTTGTTTCTGGCAAAATTGGTGAAGATTTTTTCTTAAGGGCAAAATTTGAGCCCCCCCCCCCCCAGTATGACATCGCATCAGGTGATGGGAGTGCTCCATAGGTGTCCTGATGTTACTCCAGTGCTACAAGTTCATGGAGTATGGTCTATACCAGTAACTGGATAATCTGATTAACGCCAGGGCCAACACATAACCAAGAAGATTTACAGTTGACTGTGCCCACAGCTCCACCTATATAGGAGCCACATGTAAGCAGGTGTGATAAGCGAGTTCCAAAACTACAGACTTTGAAGCAAAGGATCGATTGGCAGGTACTATCCAGTATCAGGCACGCTCCCTTGCAGCAGCAGCGTTCACTGAATATTGTGTAAGCAACCATTAGCTGTGATCACAATCATAGCTGCTTAAGTGATTACATATAATCCTTGCAGGGATCATTCAACATCCCTTATACAGTGCTGAACATATCCCCTAATAACTTGTGGCCTTTGCCCCATTTCTACAGCTCTGTTGTAGAGCTACGTGAAATGAACACGGGTTAACTAAGTAAATGTTTTTTTGGTTTTTTTTTGAGTTTTCCTCAAGATATGAAAGGGAAGACTTAAATACGTTGTATGTGCATTGTTCTCCCTATCACCAAACTTAAATTGTGCCTTCCTCAGTACAACTCCACATGTGTGTTGGAACTGGTATTATAGGCATTATCCAGTGTACAAAGGGGTAAAGCTGTAGCTCTGCTACACAGGCTGGGTAATTTTGATGAGAAGCTCCGTTATTTAGAACTTTTGCACTGGGGTTAAGTCCGATACAAAATTTCTAAGTAATGTTATGTTGCATGCCTAAGTCCCCTTGTGGAATTGGGTATAGGGTTCTTAGATGTGGCTTGAGGTATCCAAGAGACATTTATTTATGCAAAATTTGGTAACTGGATAAGTGGACTGGACAAGCGACCCTTCAGCCACAACCTGGGCTCCAGAGGAGCAAAGTATACTGATCATCTACCTACCCACAACCCCCTTTTCCCATTTTTGCACATAGTATCAAGGTCAGTAACAAAAGTGAAAATATATTATACATCATACAACAATAACAAAATTCATCTCAAAAGTAAATGCACATATAAAATATATGGCAAGAAACAATATTTCAATGTTGAAGTAAGTTTAATATTTGCAGTATGTACAGGGTGGAGTTCTCTTGACATAGTGAAACTTTATGTAGTACTTGTGAATAGTCCAATTAGAATAAGTTTATAAGCCTACAGCAAGTTTTCCAGTGTCAAAAAACAATTACAGACAGTCTTTTAATTGGGTGATCCTTCTGTTTATCCTTGAAGCCATCCAGTGTTAATTGAGATCATATTTCACTACATTGTTAGCACTTTGGAGGCCCCCAGCAGACGTCAAGTTGGGGGGCCCCTTACCTATCACCCCAATTAAGCAATCTCCCACACAGTCAAGGATGATTAAGCCCCCCTCCAATAGTCATAGGTATTGTATGTACCTAAGGATGGCTGTGTTAGGTTTAGTGGAGAGAATGTCCACCAGCAGTGTTTAACTAAGCCAGGGACATTGTCAGTGCTAAAATATGTAATGGAATTGTGAAGCCTGTTAAAATCTGAAATATCTTTGAATTTTAAAGGAGATATAAGAGTTCCAGCTGGTTCATTAAGTATACACACTTGCTGTACTAGATTTTGTTGGTTTGACAGTTGTGTTACCAAACATCAAGATGAGATAACTTGCTGTGGTTGCCCCCCTCCCCCCAGCGACAGCAGGGTTTACTGGTGCCTAAAGCTGGCTATGCACGTAGTTCATTCAATGTTGCTGGTTCAAGTTTCAGCATAATTCACTGAATACCATTTAAACAACCAAGAGTTGTGTTTTGGGAACTTTGTGCAGAGCTGATAGATAATCCAAGGTTTAACTCCTTTTTGAATCCCACAGCAAGTGTCATGTGGTAACACGCTTTAACATTTGCCAAGTGCAATTCTTAACTGTTACTTCTGCATGGTGTGCATTTTTGTGTATTAGGAAATGGGTCTATAAAAAGTTAGAAAGTTGATAAGATAAAGCAGGAAAAAAAAACAATGGGCTGATAGTTCTTTTTCATAGTAAGCTGTTATAAATTGACTGCAAAATAATGTTTAAAACTTTCTTAAAGCAGAAGACAAAAGAAAAAAAAAATCAGTTAAAACATGACACAGGCAGTCAGTGAAAATACTACCTAGATTTCATAATGATATGTGCTATGTAGGTAATTTTGAAAGATTGCCTATGCACTGCATTTTATAATGTGTACAAATACAGACTTGTACATTCTTCCTAGGATGGTTCAAATGCTACTGTTTCCAAAAGATTTGGAAGACTCACAATGGCAAACTCAGGGTAAGTAAAAGTTGGTGATGTGCAACTATAGAGAAATGTGTGATATTTGGAATATTCAAGGCAAAATATTTAAAGTAGAACCCATAGATATCAAAATGTTCTGAATCATATAGGTTCATCAGTAAATACTACATTAGCTGCCTGCTTCCATTTTTTTGTGCTTGAAAATAACCTATCCCATGATTGGTATTTTTATATTATCCCTAGTGGGACAATATCATTGACAATTTGAGGGGGACTCATGCATAGGTTGGTACTAGGCTGGACCCCTGTCTAGCAGGGTGATTGATGTGATCCCCGGGGTGGATTTCCTATCTCCCATCCAATCATCAAGGTTCCTTTTGAAGAGGGCCAAAGAGGCACTCTGCTTGACATGTATGGGCAGTCTATTCCAGAGTCTTCGGAGTCTGTGGGTCGGGAACTTATCCCTCCAGCATGTTTTGTTTATTGTGATAACTAGGTTTAGATCCTTGGAGCATGTGGCTCTGAGGGATTGGGATTTCTTTGTGTAGCATGTCCAACAGGTCTGGGATAAAGCATTTAGGATCTACCTCTGTCCATTAGTACAGGGATCCATAGGATCCATACTAGAATACATTTTCTGTTTCTCATCCATAGATCTAAGTTGCACTTGAATATGGCTAGGGATGAACTTTATTTCATGTGGATGGGGAGTCTGCTCCAGGTCAGCGGCATCCTCTGCAAGATATAGCTGTCCCTCCAAACCATTCTGTTGATGTTTCAGAAGACATTTAGATCCATAGACCAAGTATTTCTGATGTCATTTGACTTGCTGATATGTAGTAAATCCATCAGCATTAGGTTGGAGGATGGCTTGTATGCCAGACTCTGTAGGATACCAAGTACAGTGACAGGATTTTGAGTTGGTCTGTGTAGAACATGTTGTTTATGCCTTGTATAGGTATCTCTGTGGTCTTTTCAGTTGTTGCATGTGTCTGGATATGATCTGTGTTACGAATGATGTTATTTGAAAGTGTTTTATGTTGCTAATTTTACTTGACTATTTGTTTGCTTAAAAAGTAGTCCGACTAGTTTGTAGTTTCAGTGTTTTTAGATAATTTTTTTATATATATCTTTGGGTCTGTGGTGTTTTTCTTATTGTAATACCTTCTATCTTAAGTGAGTATTTGTCATCTTTATTGTATTGCAATATTAGTATGTTTTTATCTGCTTTAGTATTTATTTTGTACTGATTTATTTCTTCCTGTCCCATTCAAAATGTATCCATCCCCTGAGATTCAGTGCTGTGTTTTATGAACTGCTGTGCATTTGCAGTACTACTTTGATTGCTGTCAGGTGCATGCTGGGTGTTGTGTTATGCTGTGCATCTTTAATGAGTTTGTATAATCGAATATTCTGGAATCTCGTTAGATAGCAGTGTTGCAGCTCCTCAGACTTCTACTTTGCATGCATATCCAGGGGTTGCGTCATTTGAAGGCTGAGGGCAATGGTTGCTGTCAAAAGACAGCCTCCACAATGATGTCCTGACTTTTTTTTTTTTTTTTTTTTAATCCACATCTTCAGTTCCCACCTCCTAGGAGTTGCAAAATAAGTAGTGGGTGACAAATAAATGGAAACACTGCATTCTCTAAATGCTTTGTTTGTTTGTTTAGGAGCAGCACCCTGCCAGCCAAGTCACAAAAATTTAATTTTTATCTTGTGGTTTGGCAAAAAAATATTTTACCTTCTCCATGTTATTCAGAGTATTCTTGGCCTTGTTTGGACACAGTTAACCTAGATGTTTTGTTGCAGAAGCCTAAGCTATATGAGACATCCTCCCAAGGTTTAACCTCCCATTGGCCCACCTTCCACTCATCACAGCTGCTGCTTCTAAGAACGTAGGAAATAAAGTGCAGCTAAAGTACCAAGATTCAGTACTTTCTTGCCATCGAGTACAGTGTGTTTCAGCACTTCATAGATTTTCAATGTTTCTACTTTGCTGGCAAGACAGATGAGTTCCCAGTTGGGGGGGGGGGGGGGGTAACCTTCTGTATATAAAGAATAGAAAAAGTAAAGTAATCATTTATGTGACTCATTTTCTTGACTTCTCCAAGCTGACTTGGACATCTGTCAGGGAACATCTCAGAATTGTGGGGTACTTGACCTCTACTATTTTCATGATTCCTGTAGCCAGACTTCATTTGAAGAAAATTTAGTGATTCCTCAAAACTATCTGGACTCCACACCTGCATCCCCCTGTCCTTAAAGATTCCTTTTCTGGGGTTTATAAAACACATTGGTGGGTGCATTAATTGACTAGTTCAGCTAGTACAGGTGTGGAAGTACTCACTCATAGAGTAGATATTTGTGTACATCATTGCTGCAGTAGCTCCCCCCACCCTCAGAATCCCTGAATTTCAGTTGCTTTTGACAGTGTTATCTTTTTAGTTTCTTTTAGACATGGTCCTCTTATATATAAAAAAAAAAAAAAAAGTCATGATTCCATCTTTTGGAGCAGAAAAATCTCTGAAGTTTGGTGCCCGTGACTGCCCTTTATTTCTTACATTCCTAGGCAGGTGGCAGTTATGATGCATGGAAGGTGTCCTAAAGCTCTGGAGGCAGACCAATGGGGGACAGTTTTTGTCAGAATGTCCCATATGGCTTAGGCTACTGCAGCAGTGATCAACTTGTACATCTACTGTTGTGGTAAGAATACTTACACTCGGTGTTGTTATTAAAAGTGTAACCTCATCATTTTACAAACTTCAGTAAGCTACATAATTTTAAAACCGTATTACTTAAATGCTCAAAACCAAAACAAGCCCACCTTTTTCTAGACTTATAAACACACAGCAGCAGACTAATCACAGCTAAATAGAAATAACATCATTACATTTACTGTTAATCTTTAATTATCACAACAAACCAAAGCACTTGCAGAACCAGCAAACAAAATGCCTCTTCAGGTCAGTGAACCAAAAAGATTTTGCTTTTTAAAAAAACTGTTACTGTAACAAGTAACCATTTGTTTTAGGAGTTTTTATAGTTGCACTTTGAATGCACTACATTCAATTATACTAAATGTTTTAATTGGGTAATTGTTTTGTCAATGGGAAGGGAGGGTTATTTAAGGAGATTACTAGCTTGGTTAACTATTCATTCTGATGAAGTCTAAGAATGAAAACGCAAGTTATTGTTTTGTGGCATTGAATAAATCTTTTTGGTTCACTGACCTGAAGAGGCGTTTGCTGGTTCTGCAAGTGCTTTGGTTTGTTGTGATTTTGTACCGTTTCTAAGCACTTTTTCCTTCTCAGTTGTGTTCTTTATTTAATTATGCTACAAGTACATAACCTGAAGTTTAGTGACTGACAGTACCTAAAGTGCCGTTACATTCTGGACTACACTTTGCAACTGATGAATTTCTATGCATAGTTTTCTTAAAAGATTAGACCATAGGTCATGTTACTTTAATTCCATGTAACTTGTCAGCAATATAATATCCACCATGACAGCCTCTCTGATGTTGTAAACAAATAAGGCCTTGCTTATAGCCCAGTCAGCCTGGGTTCGGTTAGTGGCTCAGACAGTTGATGGAACAGCAGGGAAGATGGAGCCCATCCTGGGTGGTGGAGGAATGTACAATGGCATATAAAATGACTGCAGCTTCCTGGTGGAGGTCAGGAAGCCAATTTGGATGTGCTACAGCCAAGGAGTGGGTAGCTTGTGGATGTCAACATCTTTCAGTAGTGGGAACAGGATGATTGTGCAAACCCCATGGAGATTGTCAGTGCACACATTGGGGAAACCATGAGTAGGCATAAGATAGAATTTCCCCATCTGGAAGAATAGACAGTATAACAGGATGCCTGGCTAAAAATTTGGTACTACAGGGATAGATGCAGAGTGGCAAGTAGACCCAATGAAGGAAGTGGGGTGGTGGAACAGTTGTCAGGATGATGATAAGGGGAGAAAAGCCGTCCAAAAAGGGAAAATAATATCCACTGTGAACTCAGACGTTTCGTGTGGCTGTGCCAGGCAGGAACTTGCAGCACCATTAGGCATCCTATTCAACCAAAGCCTGAGTACTGCCCTCATCCCAGCTGAGTGGAGGACAGCCACTGTCTTCCCTTTACACAAAGGTGGAGCATCCACCGATCCGGGAAATTATAGACCCATCAGCCTAACCATAATCTTGCAAGGCCATTGATTGGATTATCATGGACCTCTGACATTGGCAACCTCCAAACACTTGATCCCACACAGTTTGGCTTCATCAAGGGGAGGTCATGTCTGCTAAATTTGACTTCTTTGAGACAGTCACCAAAGCCATGGATGAGGGGAAGACTGTGCATACTGCCTATCTTGACCTGCCCAAAGCCTTTGACAGTATTCCCCACTGGTATAATAGATAAACTTTCTCAACTAGGCATCGATCCATATGTTACCAGATGGGTAGTAAACTGGCTCACTGATAGACCCCACATAGTCAGAATAGGGGAAGCCACCTCAAGCAGTAGACCCATAGCAAGAGGCGTACCCCAGGATTCTGTCTTGGGGCCTCTGTCATTTGGGATATAATTTTCTGAGGTGCAGGCCAAAACCAGTGGGGCTATAGCTGACCAAGTTTGCAGATGAATGCAAGCTGGGTGCTGTCATCAACTCCCCTAGTGATGTGTACATCCTCCAAGAGGGTCTCACTCAGACAAATTGAGTGCTGCTATAAACATGGCCTCAAGCTGAATACAAAAAAATGCATCATCCACTTTGGGGAGAGTGATGTTCCCACAAATTATCACATTAATAATGTCCTAAGCACACAGTCGTGTGCGATTTGGGCAGCCAGTTTGACATTTGACCACCATGTTGCTTCCACTGTATGGAAAGCCTTCTACATGGCCCACCTTATAAGTAAGGGTATCCCTTTAGGCATGTACCTCGCAAAGCACATGCAGCAACTGGAGAGACCACAGAGGTTCCTCACCAGAAGAATCCAGGGCCTCAAACATCTACCATACACAAACAGGCTAAAAGCCCTCTACTCATACAGATTCTTCAGAGGTGACCTCTGTCTGGCATAGGAGGCAATCACAGACCTCACCTTGATGGGACTGCTGCATATCCGCAAGTCAAGCTCCACTCGAGTAACCCACACACGCAGCCTCTACCTGGTCTGAGACATCAAGACTTGTTTGCAGGACAGACTTGTGTCCCAGAGACTCCCCCCTTCTGTGGAATAGACTCCCTTTCCTATCATACAGAGTACCTCTTTACTCCTTTTTAAGTGCAATCTGGATAACTGAATGGGAAACAGAAAATATACCCCTGCGATTCCACCCATGTCTCTGCTGGACAGGGGCATCAGGTACTGATTTGTCTAAACATGGAGTAAACTCTTGGCTAGGTGTATAAGGGCCTCTGGGCCAATAGCCTAGTAACCTCCTCTGATCCTATAAGTTTGACATCATCTTTACTGTGTAATGTATGGTCTGGTCATCCGCTCATGCAGTCTAAATTGGGACTTTACTTGCAATCCACAAGCCCCATGTGTACCCTTTAAAGGAGTAGATTGTGTTCCTCCCATGTCCACTGTACTGTTTGAGGGTCACTACTGTATTACATTTTCTAACGCACACTGTCCTGCTTACCCCCAGTTCACAGCATCATACAATATGGTCTTGCCTTAGCAGGTGGTTTCAGTAGCCCATTCCCTCATCTTCCTCCTCACCATTCTTTCCCGCTCTCTAAGACGCTTTGTTTCTTATATCCATTTTTTCCTGTATGCCACTGTTTTCTTGTTGTAGATCCCTTTGCCTGTGGGAGTAGTTCTACAGTCCCATGCCTTGCACTGCCCCATTTGTATGCCAAAAGTTTCTCCTGTGGTTGTGAGTCGCATCGATTACTTCTACTTTTCCCCACTGGAACTGGGTACATACACAGTTCTGATCATGTTACACTCGTACTAGCATGTTGTGACCTTCGTTTATCACACAGTCCTATCATTTGTATTAAATGATCTTTCCAAATACCTGAAACTGTTAAAGCACCATTTTGTGGTATTATGGCATCTATGTAAAAGATTATGATGTAGTATTTAGGAACAGCACAATGAGAACATAGTTGGTGTACCTGATGCCAACAGTTCTGTCATAGTCAAAAAGCACTGATGAGAGTGTGTTCAATCTCGCCTTTGTTCTTACACATGGGGTTCGGAGCCGATCCTCGGCTCCGTGCCGGCCGACTGCAAGCTCTGCATCGAGAAGAAGCTCGAGGACATCTAATACCCACAATCCCCCTCTGCCTTTACCTCAGATCTAGTTTGCCGCTGCTGCATACGCATCGCTGGAGACTAGCTCGAGGCTGTTCAGATAAGATTTTTTATCTATTCTGTACTAATTTTCAGAAAATTTCTTTAAATCTAGTTACTTAAGTAAGAGTAGGTGTGTGAGTGTCAGGAATTCTCGATACTTAGAATAAGTTAACTTGTTAACTTTCGAGTTAGAGTTTTCGGGGCCTACCCCTTCTTGGACTTGTGACTAAAACTTATTGTAGTCTTGCCTTTTTGGCAGTTATTACTGGATTAGACTTCGGATTTGACTTCTTTGACTAAAACTTGTGGTAGTCTTGTTTTTAGCTTTTATCAAACAGACTCTTATTCCCGGATTTGACATTATTACTGGATTGGACTTTTTACTGGACTGGACTGTCTTCTCATTTGTTAATATGTCTGAAAAGATGAAATCTGGTTTTAAATGTTGTCAGTGTGGCCAAAAAATGTCGGTCACAGACAACCACAGTTCCTGTGTCTACTGTCTTGGCCCTCTCCACTTACAAGAGGACTGCTCTGTTTGTCACTCTTTTAGTGGGAGGGTCATGACAGATAGGCGCAGGAAACTGATGGATAGAGGATTGCTGAAACCCTCTTTCCAGGAGGCTTTGGATGCTTCAGACCAGGCATCCAAGTCTTGAAGGGGTCAAGGCGTCGGAGCCAAAGTCATCGGCTCCGAGCTCTTGAGTCTAGTTAGATCACCGGTTCCACAGACTTGGGGCCGAGTGTTCAACTGTTGGCAGTTTCGAGCCTCGAGTCTTGGAACCGGTGACGGAGCTCCCTCCACCGACTCTGTTGAGGTCGGCTCCGTCTTCGATCCCTTCGACTCGTTCTTCTAGAGCCCTTTCCGACACCGTCGTGGACCGTGTGGTGCAGAAACTTATGGAGCATACGGCCCTGTCCAAGCTTATTTCGGTCTCCTCTCAGTTGATGTCGAGACTTGAAGGCCTGCCACTATCTCCATCTGTTCCTCCTCCGAGACCTGTTCAGTCTTCGGAGCCGGAAGAAGCTGACCTGATGATTGTGGAGCCC
Organism: Protopterus annectens; assembly: GCF_019279795.1. Lineage (NCBI taxonomy): Eukaryota > Metazoa > Chordata > Ceratodontiformes > Protopteridae > Protopterus > Protopterus annectens. The sequence continues at coordinate 1,299,551,273 of NC_056735.1, forward strand.
TCGGTGCCAGAACCGTCTTTTTCTCGGTCGGCACCGTTTACCTCGACTCCATCCGATCCGGTACCGGAGTCTCTGGCCCGAAGATCTGTCCTTGGTTCCGGGACCGAGAGTCGGACCGATGTTTTGGTTCCGACTCTCCCTCTCGGGGCCTCGGCACGGATCGATTCGGTTCCGTCCTCGGGGTCGGTGCCTTCGGCTCCTGTTTCGGGGATTCTTCCCATTTCTTCGGAACCGGGAGATACCTCGACTCGGGACCTGGGGGCCTTCGACCTCATGAGGAAGGTGTTGTCTACCCAGACAACCACATCAGCAGGTACAGCTTCTCCTCCCCGCAAAGGACCGTTATCCTCCTCTGCACCCACGGCCATGTCCAAGCGTCGGGCACCAGTGTCTCAGCCACCCCTGGAGGGTGCCCCCTCTTCCTCGGAGGCTTCTTCGGATGATCCCCACGAAGAAGTTCCTAGGAAAAGACTGTGTAAGAGGAGACACTTGGATTCTCCACAAGAATCCTTGACATCTGATACTGACTTAGATGAGTCAGAAGGGTCCCCTAAGTCACCTTCAGAGGATGTCTCTTTTTCTGACATCTTGGAGATCCTGAAACAGAGAGGTGACTGGCAAGCCCTCCCCCCTTCTGAGGATGAGTCAGTTTTGCTGAAGGCATTTGGTGCCCGTCCTTCCTCCTCCTGGGTCACTCCGCCCTTTGATGAGTTAATGGAATTAATTGCTCGAAGGGCGTGGGAGACTCCTGACACGGTGGAACCTGTCCCTAGGAAGCCAAATAAGTACATCACGGCACCACAGGACAAAGCTTACCTTACCAAAGGAGTTCCAGTAGACGCCATGGTGGTGGCAGTGGCCACGAAAAAGGAGATGTCGGAGTCTTCCTCATCTGTCCATCCGCCTAACCAAGATTCTAGGACCATGGACAGATATGGGAAGCGCATTTTCAGTTCAGCGGCTTTCTCTATGCGTTCCCTGAACTATTTGACCCATTTTACACGTTTACAGAGGGATCTAGTCAAAGAGTTGGGAGATACCCTCCAGGGTGCTACAGATGCAGCTGTCTCAGAGAAAGTTACAGCGCATCTCAACACCCTTACGTCCATTGTGAACTCGTCCATGAGGCTGATATCCTATGCAGCCGAAGGATCGAGTAGGGCAGCGGCTTCAGCGATTGCTCTTCGTAGGCAATCCTGGATGCGCTTATGTTCGTTTGCGGAAGCCTTCAAGTCTTCCTTTACTAACGCCCCATTTGATGGAGCCACACTTTCTGGCCCTAAAGTAAAGGAGACCCTTACCCGGTGTGAACAGGAGGGAAAGACTCTGTCTGCTGTCGGAGTCCGTTTTTCCACCCCTTCCAGACCGTACCCCAAAGGGCAACGTGGTGGGAAAATGTGATTTCGAAAACCCCAAGGATCTTTTCCAAACACACAGGGTGATGCCCCCTCTAGAGGCAGAGGGGGGGGCAGAGGTGGAAGACGCCGCCCTGGCGGCAGAGGGGGTCCGCAAAACCAAGGTGACAGGGATAACCTCCCTGGCAAACCTTTTCAGCACTCCTGAGAGGAGGCCCGACTGTTCTGCTCTGGAGGCAGTCGGGGGTCGCTTAGCTTTATACCCTCAGGCCTGGCAAAACCTTTCTTCAGACAATTGGGTAAAAAGCGTTGTTACCAGAGGTTACAAAATCCCATTTCTATCCACCCCCATTCCAAAGAAAAAACTCCCAGATGTACCACCCCATCTGCGAGACCCAGCAGCTACAGAAATTTCAAAGCTGCTAGAAAAAAGAGTCATCCAACCAGTCCCAGCGGACCAAATAGGATTCGGAACTTACTCAAGGTTCTTTTTAGTTCCAAAGAAAACAGGGGACTGGAGGCCAATTCTGGACCTAAGTCATCTCAACACCTTTGTCAAGAAGGAAAAGTTCCGAATGGTCACGCTTCAATCGATCCTTCCATTCTTACGGAAGGCCAACTGGATGTGCTCAATAGATCTGAAGGACGCATACTACCACATCAAAATGGCCAGGGCGTCCAGAGATCACTTGCGCTTCGGCTGGGAGCCAGTCACTATCAGTTTCGAGCCCTGCCCTTTGGCCTGACCACAGCCCCAGGGTCTTCACCAAATGCATGGCAGTGGTAGCGTCTCATCTGAGGCGCCTAGGATTCCAGGTGTTTCCGTATCTGGACGACTGGCTCCTGTCTGCCACCACCAGGCGTCAACTGATACAAGCCAGGGATTACTCCTACAACTTTGTACACACCTTGGCATTTCAGTAAATTTGAAAAATCTTTGCTACAGCCATCACAGCATATCTTATTTATAGGAGCGGAATTGGATACGCGTCAGTTAGTTCTAAAACTTCCGACAGAAAGAATACTAGCACTTCAATTCAACATTTCCCTTCTGCTGTCGTCCAGAAAATCCCCAGCAAAAATTGTTCTGAAAGTTTTGGGTCTCATGGCAGCTTCTCTCATAGCAATACCATTGGGAAGACTGCACATGAGAGTGCTACAATGGCTTCTATTTGCACAATGGTCATTCCAACAACTTCCACTGACTCACGAAATTTTGATAACGAAAACATGCAAATCACACCTAATGTGGTGGTTACAGACTTGCAACCTATCCGGCGGAAGACCATTTGTGCTACCCACACCGTCAGCGACGATAACCACGGACGCTTCCCTGATAGGGTGGGGGGGCATCTTTCAGGGACAGACAGTCCAAGGCGAATGGACCAATCTGGAGTACAATCTGCACATCAATGTTCTGGAGTTGAGGGCAGTGTTTTTGGCGTTGCAACACTTTGCTCCCCTTCTTCCTCCAGGGACCATTGCAGTTCAGACAGACAACATGTCCGTAGTCTGGTACATAAACAAGCAAGGGGGAACCAGGTCCTACCAACTATGCAGAGAGGCCATGAGAATTTGGCAATGGGCAGAGTCCACCGGTCGCTTTCTGATCGCAACGCACATCCCGGGGTCATCCAACGTCATAGCCGACAGGCTGAGCAGGGCAATACTATTGCCTCACGAGTGGTCCCTCAAACAGTCAGTTGCGGGAAAGATTTTTCGCAAATGGGGCCAGCCTACCTGCGATCTGTTTGCGTCTCCAATGAACGCCAAATGCAGGAGCTACTTTGCCCTATTACCCCCTCCAGGGGAAGTCCCAAGGGACGCGCTGGTGCACGATTGGCCCCCGGGTCTCCTATATGCTTTTCCTCCATTTCCCCTGATTGCAAAGTTTCTACAGAAAGCGAACAACCTTCAGAGGACTATAATTCTCATTGCTCCGTTCTGGCCTCGTCAAATTTGGTTCCCCTTTCTCTTGCATCACCGCATTCGGGGACCTTGGATGCTGGACCCAGAGCCAGATCTACTGACTCACTCGTCAGGAGTTCCTCACCCATCCCTGGAATCTCTCCATCTAGCAGCTTGCCTTTTTAGCCAGGTCAATTCCCCTTACATCGGCGGTTCAAGATATTTTGGTAGCTTCTCATAAAGTTTCCACTACAAAGACTTATACCAGTAAATGGAAACGTTTTGTCTTCTGGGCGGAGTCACATCAGTTGGACCCTGTTACAGCTCCGTTGAATAAGGTCTTAGAATTTCTGACCGAATTATTTCAGGAAGGAGCTTCTCCGGCTACCTTAAGAGTACAGTTGGCTGCCATTTCTAACTATCATATAGAAGAAAGTGGTGCACCTATTATGGCTCACAGACTTTGTAAAGCCTTTTTAAAAGGTTCCTTTCATATCAGACCACCAGTCAGAAGCCCGACATCACCGTGGAATTTAAATTTATTGCTCTCTAAATTGATGCTACCACCCTTTGAACCAGCTTCAAGTTGCACTTTGAAATTTTTGTCATGGAAAACATTATTTCTAGTGGCTATTACATCGGCTAGCAGTGTCTGAGCTGCAGGCCCTTTCGGTCAAACATCCCTATTTAATTTTTCATTCTGACAGAGTATCCCTACGCACTAATCCATCCTTTCTTCCCAAAGTTTGTTCTACTAGTAATATTAATCAGCCCATTGAATTACCCACCTTCTTTAAAGACCACTCTAATAAATTAGAGTATATGTTGCACAAACTGGACGTCCATAGACAACTCAGATTTTATTTGGATAGAACAAAAGATCACAGGAAATCTGATCAGCTATTTATAGCTTTTGCTGACAGCAGAAAGGGTCTTGCAGTTCTGAAACAAACTCTTTCTAAGTGGCTAACTGATTGTATCATTTATGTTTATGAAAATTCTGATCAAACATTATCAGCAAAACCCAGAGGACATTCTACCAGATCAATTTCTACATCTTTGGCTCATGCAGCTCGTTTACCTTTAGACATCATTTGTGCGGCTGCTACTTGGGCTAAACCACATACATTTATATCTCATTACAAAGTGGACAGGGTTTCTAGGGATAGGGCAACCTTTGGTTCCACTGTGCTCAAGAACGTTCTCCCTTGAGTTCCTCAGGATCATGGAGCTAGGGACGCTACCCATGTGTAAGAACAAAGGCGAGATTGAACACTCTCACATAAAGAAGTTATGTCCTTACCATAACGTTCCATGTGGAGTGTTCATCTCGCCTTGGTTATTACACTCCCACCCTTCCCACCCTTAGGAAGAACGTTCTATTTGGTGCCTGGTCTGGAGTATTCTCCTCCTGCTGTTGCAGTGTTAGTGTTACTATCATATCCTTGGTATGTTTGTATATATGTAATTATGTATATAGTTTGACATGTATGCGTGATTGTTGTCTGGTTTGCTTGCAAAACTAGATCTGAGGTAAAGGCAGAGGGGGATTGTGGGTATTAGATGTCCTCGAGCTTCTTCTCGATGCAGAGCTTGCAGTCGGCCGGCACGGAGCCGAGGATCGGCTCCGAACCCCATGTGTAATAACCAAGGCGAGATGAACACTCCACATGGAACGTTATGGTAAGGACATAACTTCTTTTTATGCTTAGTGACAAATGCTCCTTGCCTGTACAGCACAGGTAGATCTAAGCTGAATGTTATTAGTGACATGCACTGTGGGATATCATGCCAGCTGCATTTCAAGGGTTGCAACAGTCCTTAAAATCCTAATCCCAGTAACTGGCTTGTTCATTATTATTCTTACACTTTAGCATTCTGGCAGCCTACAAATTATAAACTAGGCTTGTCCCAGGAGTGTAGCTGGCTCAATAAGCACCCTAGGCTGATATCACAAGCCAGCACCTCGCCCTCTTCGCTCTTAAAGTGAAGAACTAAAACAAAAAAAAAACCTTCCCTGTGAACCTTTCCTGTGATAACCCTATCACTACACTGTAGTGATCAGGTTATTACAGTTAACCTCCACTCCACACCCCCCCCCCAGCTAGCTCTTCCACTGAAGAGCAAAAAAATTATTATTGTAGTCAAGTTATTACAGTTACATTCATGCCCCATCCCCAGTTCTTCCACTGAAGAGCAAAAGAATAACTACTGTTTTGTCTACTAGCAATGCATGGCACACACTCCCTCCTGCCCCAGCCATTCAGGTCCCATTTCTATGCCCTGCTACCAATCTTCTTTTAAACTGTAGCAAATTGATTGCTATAAATGTAGCAAACTGTTGCTACAGTTTATACCCTGCCTGCACATAGCAGTACAGTGGTCATGCATCAGTTTAAAAAAACTGTCTTCATGTAAACAGTATCAAACTATTTGCTGCAAATGTAGCAAACAATTTCTATAGTTTGTACCTTGCCTGCATGGAGTGCTATGGCACTCGTGTTATAGTTAAAATAAATTCTTGTATTAAACTGTAGCAAACCACTTGCTACAAATGTAGCAAACAATTGCTACAGTTTGGACCAGGCACTGAGCACTGCAGTGCTCAGGTATGACCACAGATACAATACCGTCTCTTAAAAACTGATATTGCACTAAGGGATGCTTGGGGATGATGGATGGCCGATTGCACCCACCCAACACTTTGCGCTTGGAGCCATTGCCCCTTTCCTCCTGCTGTAACTATGCTTCTGGCATATCCCAGTCAGTCAGAATTTCTCAATGTCCAGATTTTTGCCTCAGTTTGTTTTTCCCTTCATAAAATGTGTGGTATTCTGGCAAATCATTGATAAGTACAGTCACTAAATCATGACAGTTAAGTTTCCGACTTCATATAAATAATGTATGGTAATGCAAAAGCTGTTGTTCTTTTAAATTTCTAAGTTTATAGGAGCAGTATTTAAAATTTTGTCCATGATTTTGGACCTTTAACCCTCATTATTTTTGGCTTTGTCCACATTTCTTGTGCTAAGAGGTTAAAAAATGCCTGCCTAATAAGGAGGCATAAGCCGTGGGAGGAATTCTGAGAAGTCTTGCACCTTACTATTCCAAAGTTTTCAGAGCAGTTAAAGGGGTAATGTAACAATTCATGTATGATGTACAAAGGAATAATAATATTGACTAGACAGATTTTATCCAATGAACTAATGGAGTGTATGTTGCTTTGCTTTCATTATGGTTGTATCTTTACATGCACAAGTGAGAATTACAAAAAAATCCTACATTATTGTACTCCAGAGTTTTTGGAGTGATTAAAGGGGCAATGTAGCAAATACTGCTTGTGTGAAATGCACATGAATTCTGTCGGTGATGACAGATTTTTTATCCAATGCAGTGATGCAGTGTGTGTTTGACTTTCATTATGGTTATATGTACCCATGTAGATCACACACACACACACACACACACTATATATAGCATAGTGATTCACTTTTCTACACAGCCATATAGATATATAACTGCTTGGATATGGAACTGGTGTATGTCATACCATCATGGACTTTAGTGGGTGCCATATAGTTTTCGGTGCTGAGAACATAATAATGCCCATTTGTTAACAGTTAAGCACACTGGAGACAGTCACTTTTCAGGGTTGACCTGGGAGCAATGTCTTGTTAAGGGATTTGCTGAAGGTCACACAGTAGACAAATGAGGATCTTTATGGGCAAAACATGTGGAAAAATTTGCCAGTTCCCAAAAAAGGTTGCCCACAAAAAGCATTATAGTGGAAGTATTGCCATCAGCATTAGACCGTTTCCAAATGAAGCACCACACGCATAAATATATATACAATATTACAATGTACAGGATATATTTTTAATGTAAAAATGTTCCTCAAGAACAGTACGTGGCAGAAGCACTATAGTAATGTACACATAAAACACTGACTTTAAAAAGTGATACAGCCCACCAAATGTGATATTAATAGATAATTTCCTTTTATGTAGGGAAAGTAATCATATACATATACGTATGAGAGTCTTCACTTCACAGACTTGTATGATTTATTGACCACCATATTTTGCTCTCCAGTAACCATATTTCACTAATGGGCCATGTTAGCACGCAATGTCTCACAATCTTATTCACTGCAAAATGTGTAATACTAGTGACTGATGATAGATAGTGACAATATTCCCAGGCACTCATTGACTCTAGTATGCATCTAAGTCTGCATGTCATGCAGAACATTTCAATTACTATGCCTATAGGGATGAAACTATGACAGTGACCCAGACTCTCTCATTTATGAAGCACAGGGACCTGTAGTAGCTAGTGGAGAGAAGAAATTGAGGCTTTGCTCATTCACCTCTATCTCGGGGGAGAGATGACAGTGTGCCATAGTAAGGGAGGTGTTTTATGTGGTCCTGGACCTTGATCAGGACCAGAACCATGAATAGCAGATGGCCAAAGGTGAATGGCAGGCCATGGTGGATATTGTTACTTTAGTAGGGTGGTGAAGAAACGCAGAAAGAGAGACGGGCCTAAGCCTAATAGCTAAAAAAGACACCTGATAGGTTGCAGCATGCAGGAGTATGGCCTCCCAGCACTGTTTCAAGCAATCTTGTATGTGTTTCAGTGATGGCTTCCAGGCTCAGTCTCCTCCTGCACCCAGCTGGTGTCCCCACCACAGAGGGCTTAATGACCTGAATGATGCTGAATAACTATGCTATTAGGCAGAGGACAGCTGAAGGAAGAGACACATCCACAAATGTCAGCCCAACCCATGCAACCTCCATTCAATTGCTTGTTGAAGAGCATGCATACAATGCAAGTCTTACCATGAGAGTAAGGAATTAATGGAATTTCAGAAACCCTGTTTTGCAAACATGTCTACAATACCAGTTAGATTTCCATGCAGTATGACCATGTCTAGTGCCCATACAGCTATCTGTTAAGTGTTATTAATTTGACCAGTATGACACATGCATATGGTATACTATGTAAAGCAATGTGTAACCCCAAGTCAGAAGTGATTTAAACAATATGATGATTTGTGAACGTGTAACAATGCACTCGCATACCATCCTGAATAGTACCAGCAGAGCTGTATTACTCTTCATATGATGCTTTCACAGTAGTCTTTTTCGTGTTAAGTATATTTTAATATGAGTAAGGAACTGGGAAAGTAGGATTCAATGCTCTGGCCAACATATTACCCAAGTACTCATGAGTAGTTATGTACTTTTAGCAAAGTCTCTGATTATGTCATAGTACACATGTGGTACAAAATTTACTGATGGCAGTGGAATATAAAACTTGCTTTATACTTACTAGACAGTATAGCAACTACATATGCAATGAATATTATAGCATTATAATATGCTGTAGGTAGAAATCTGCATGCAAGATGTGAGGTCCATGTTTAAGAGAGCTTGCTTTTTAATGTCTTTTTATTAATGTCAAATTACTGTAGTGTCACTGCTGTATTAACTATTGTAAGATAGAATTCTCGTTTTCTTTGGGTCCCTTTTTAACTCAAGTTATTTTGGTGGGCAGTTAAAAGTAAAAGTGTTGCAGTTGATACATCCACTTGGACTTTTTATCTGGATACAGAAGTGCAATGAGATGTGTTTACCTATAGTTTGTATATTATCCATGAGTCTATAAGCTACATGTACTGCACATAATCTGTTAACATAATTGTGTCCTAATCTCTGTTCAGAGTGTACTTTGATGCTACTATATTATAGAATAGTACATTATGCACACACTGTACAAGCATGCAATGTTGCTACTACAATTGAAATGAATATTGTATCCAGTCAAAATAAATATAACTGTTTATCTGAAAATCACATCTTTTGATCGTTTGCAAATGTGCATGTATGGTGATTGTTAGTCATGTGTGTATAAGTACACTTGTCATGACAAGCTGTATAGCTGGCTGATGAATAAAATGACTGCTGTCCTGTTCTGCTCTCATTACAGCCGAGTGCTCCTCCAGACATCTACTGCAGTTAACTCCTACTGCTCCTCTAGGCGTCAAATATTGATTGTTCATATTTGCATTAATAATTCCAAAACCATGTTACTTACAAGTTACCATTTGTCTTGAAGCATATGTGATGGCAAACACAACTGTATTGATATTTGACCTCTCTCAATGAGTATGTTTTAGAACTGTAAGGTGATAACTTCATTTTTTAAAGGCTTAAGCCACGCCCACTAGGAGTTAAAGGCACACACTCAAAAGAGCTGTACCAGAGGGAATGAGTGGAGCTCACTAACCAGTAGTGATATACTCCAGTAAAATGTATTATGCCAAGTATCACAACAATATTTTCAGTGTGCAGTATAAATGTGGTGACTGCACTGTATAACCATACAGTTTGTGGAAGGTGTATATCCCCAAGTTGGAAATGCATTCTGCTAACTTAGATAACTGATAAGAACATTGTTATAGCTATGTAACAAAGGCTCCTGAGTAATACACAAATTAATGGAGTGACAAGCTACTAAAAGAGAACAGATAATCTTTGAGTATCCCTGTTAGAGTCAGACTTTTATGTATTTACCTTATTATTGGGTATATACCACCAGCCCATTTTATTACAGTATTGCTTCCCATAAACCACATTACATCAACCAAGAGAGTCAGATGAGCATAAGTGGTTTGCATACCTCCAATACTTGTACTAGTGGCAACTTCACACATCAGACTTCTACATTGTCAGTACATCAGCAACATATTAATGCCATACAGATTACAATGCACATGGGAGTACACAAGCATATACTATATCATACCACTAATTATAGATTGCTACCCACCAACAGTAATACTCTGCACTAAAGAAAGAGTTAATAGGACGTATTAGTTTACATATGTATAATATTCATTACACACCGCTTCAAAACTGTTTGTGTAACTATAATGTTCTGTCTCTTGAACATATTTAATTTTACTTGTATAAGTGACTACAGTGAGTATAGGGTGCATAGGTTAACTCATTACATCCGGGTGACACCTCCAGGTGCATCTGCAGTTAGTGCCTACTGACACCTCTAGGTATCAAATATTGCTTATTAATATTTTCATCAATAATTCCAAAACCATGCTATGTACAAGGTTTTAAAAGATTTCATCTTAATAGCAAACTCATCATTAATATTTGACCTCTGTCTAGTGTAGGTAAATATATATTAACTTTTTTTTATATTAATTTATATTGATATAATTTTCACATCTTTCTAAATATTTCTGCAACCAAGTAACAGAACTCCTTGGCCTTGTATTAAAGCTCTCAGTTAGGTGAATACAATTCTGCTTGACAGTATGTGTGTAGTTTGAGTGGTTGCTGAGATATTGTAAGTTGTTTTCAAAATATTACAACTGTAATAGTTACTGTGTTTATTGTGACTTATAAAATTTTATTTAAGATCTAGAATCTAAAGAATAGTACCCCTATAAAATAGGTTGTGATGAAGAGTTTGCCATTTATACTTTCATAATCCCTATGGTTCCAGAGATATGAACATTTGTTTGAAATGTGAGGACATAATTCGATTCTGTCAAAAGGCTTAGGCTCCGCCCATTGGAAGTTGCAGTGAAAACTTCCTGAGCTCCATTGGCATGAATGAGTTAATACCAGGCTAACTGCCCTTGTGGGCTATTTTAAGCCTATCCAGTTTTTCCATCTCAGAATCCTGCCCTGCGCCTTGTGTCTCTAAGGTAAACATCAACCCTTGTGCCACACCAGTGCCTGTGTTTGTCATTATATGACATTTCCTATAACTGTACAACAAGTACTTATAGGTGATTGGGTAATATGCTAATCATAACTGTTAAGATTCTTACACATAGAACAACATTTTAGCAGCTTGAAAATCCCTTTTATAGAAAAGTGAGAGATCAGTTAGAATGGCAACAAGAACTGCTTAGAAGTGATGTGTGACCATGTGACTACAGTTAACTTGAGTATACACTAAATACATTATTAACGTGTGAATCAATATCAACCGTTACACATTGCATCACGCTGTTCAGTATTGTGTGCATATATGGGCATACTATTCAAACTACCACATATTTAACAGAATTTATCTGTACATGTTTCCAGGTATGACTGTAACATACTGTACTGCAACGGCACTAGGTATACCTGAAAAGTACACTTTTATGTAACTCTGTTTATCTCTTACACTGATAGTTTGTCCTGCATCATTAATCTGCATGGGTTTTTCTTTTCTGTAAATCTGTTGTAGTTTTATTTATTTTACATTTGTTAACCGGGGGTGTCTGAGCCGAAAAGGCCCTGTTTCAGCAGAGGCCTGGGAAGAAAAGCTCCCCAAAGAAAAATTACAGACATTTAGTTATTTAGACATGATCAGTATACACACAAATTGCAAGAGACATGTTTTTACATGGTATGCGGCACATAAACAGTTACAGTGGAGAAAACAAACATATTAATTTTAAAATGAAAGGTAATTAATAGATTTGTGGTGTACAGCTGAAATTTGGAACATAGGTAGAATACATACATAGTACACAGGTACAGTACATACATTGTAGATTAGCCATTGTTTGTGAGTAAGATTGAAAACTATTATCAAGTGCTCTAGATTTAGTATGTATATGTTATCCGCTTTCACTAGCCTGGGGAGCAATCATGGCACTGTCAACTTTGCTTGAGATGTTGCCTGATGAGGTCTTTAAAGGAGGCTTTGGATGATGTGTTTTGAATGCTAGCAGGGACAGAGTTCCATTTTTTAGTCACTGAACTACTATATAGTACATCTCCAAAGCTATTGTAGCTGTTGGTGACTTCTAGTAGTAGTTTGCTTGATGATCTAAGAGGCGTTTTGGCTGAGTGATGTTGTACTAGGTTTTTGAGGGCAGGACGCTTATTGGGGAGGAAATAGAATGACAGAGGCGGAGCCGATTGTAGGTTAGGAGGTTGGGCAGTTCAAGCCAGTGGAGCTGTCTCAAAGCAGTACAGTGATATATGAGCAATTTGCAGCAAAGTGGGCAATTCTGTTCTAGCAGGCTTCCATTTTGCTTAGTTCAGTTTTGTTGAGATTAGTCAGAATGGGAGATGCATAGAATAGGGTGGATAGAAGTTGGGAGCGAGCAATAGCTGATCTTGTGTTGTTGGTAAGACATGGTTTGATACGGTAGATTGACCCCAGTTTGGCATGTACGTTTTTAATAGTTAAGTTGTGATGACTATCAAATTTTAGGTGGGAGTCTATGGTTATTCCCAATAGCTTAGCCTGTGCCACTGGAGCAACTGGAGTAGCATTTGTGGAGTAAATAGTGAATTGACTGTTAGTGTTTTTGTTAGAACTGGTTATAATAATAATGAGTTTTCTTTGGATTGTGGATAAGTTGGGCTTTGGTAAGGTAGTTTTCAACATCAGAGAATGCTAGTTGAGTTGTTTGCAGGAGGGTGGGAATGTTTTGTGCAGCACAGATTAAGGTAATGTCATCTGCATACTGAATTATAGATGCATGCTGTGTGGAGGTATGGAGGTAATTTGTGAAGACTGAATAGTAGTGGTCCTAAGATAGAACACTGTGGGACTCCTGTAGTTGTGGGCAGCTGAGGAGAGAGAGAGAGAATTTCCCATTTCACAGTTTGGTACCTGTCAGTTAAGTAGCTTTGGAACCAGGTAAGAGTGGAATTTGATAGATGATATTGGTTTAGTTTGTTTAGCAGGATTTGGTGTGAGACTGTCAAATGCTTTGGACATATCCAGAAAAAGAGTTGACACTTGTAGGCCTTCATTTTTTTTAGATAGTTTACTGTGTCTGTGAAGCAGAGGAGGGCTCTAGTGGTACTATGGGCAGGTCTGAAACCATGCTGAGTAGGTGACAGGATGTTGCTGTCTAGGATATAGCATCTGGTTATGGATGCATTTTTCTAGGATTTTGGCCAGGGGGGGGAGAGTAAAGCAATGGGTCTGTAGTTATTAAGTTCAGTTGTGATCCCACCTTTATGTATGGGTGTAACATAGGATATTTTCCAGAGTTTGGGCACATAGTTTTCAACAATTGATCTGTTTTATGAGAGTGGAGACTGGGATAGCAATAGCATCTGCTGTGAGTTTCAAGAAATAGCTGGGGAGTAGGTTGGCTGCTGTTGATGAGGTTTTTAATTTGGAGAGCATGCTTTTGATTTGAAGTGGTGGAAACCGTTTTGAGAGTAAAGCTTGTATTAGTGTTATTTGTGTTGGGAGGGATAGTGAGGAAGGAACTGTCCTGTGATACTAAGGATAGAACTGAGTTCACAAAGTGGGAGTTGAATTGTGTTTTGATGGGAACTTTTGTGTCAGGGGTGGTTGGTTTGGGGGTAGCCTTTTGGGTAGATTTTAGTAGCTGGTTTACATTTTTCCAGAATTTTTGTAGGTTGTGTTGGTATTTAGTTTGTAATGTTGTGTAGTAAGATTTTTTTGTCCAGCCTAATGCATTTTTTGCACGGTTCAGCAGTTCTTGGTACTTAGGCTTTGTGTTTCTTTGTTTTTTTTTTATAGTAAAGCCAGGCAGTGTCTCTGGACTTGATGATTTGTTTGGTTTCTTTACTGAGCCAGGGATTTGTAGAGGTTCTAACCTTGATTTTGCGCAATGGAGTGACTGTGTTTAGGTGTTGTAGAAATGTTTTGTTGAAATATACTACAGCCTGGCCAAGTGGGAGGGTTTTTAGGGGGTCCAGTCACAGTTAGAGTAAAGTGTTGAGGACCTCAGGAGAGAATTTTTTTGTGTTTCTAGTGGATATATAGTTAGTGGTTTTGCATATGCTTGTTCTACTATGTATAAAGTATATTATGTTGTGGTCACTTAAGGTGTCTGTACCCTCACACAGGCAGTCTCCCAATGGTGGGGTTGTTGGTTAGGATCCAAAGCAACAATGGTGCTACTGCCAAAAGTATAAGCAATACACAACAATATCACACCAAAAAAGTTTATTACATAAAGCTTTCGGGTCTACACCCTTCATCAGTATAAAGTAACTGCAGTATTACAACATTTAAATAGGAGAAACCTTACATTCACATGCTTCAGCCCATCCCTCAACCCAACCAAACAATTAACTCTTAAAGGAATACTAATCTTAGCACATTTCATAAAACATTTTCATGAAGCATTCTCATAAAACTTTGTCATGTTAAAATAAATAAAAACATAAAAATATAATACATACTTATGTATAAAAATGTATATTAATAAATAAACGATATAGTCAACATTAATAACCAAAGAATATAATAACCATCAAAAATTCATAAAAATATAGTGGCTTGGGTAGCAGTAAAAGGGGGAAGTGAAAGATTTATTAAATACTAAATATAAATTCACAACATATTATGCATATGTATTAAAGTCTTTCCCTCTGTCTCTTACTAACAGCATTATTCAGACCAGGAGGCATATCTGCCTGAGGCCTGATAATCCATTCCAGCTCCTTTAGCTCTAAATGGTTATTTATATCACCCTTCCTTTTACTAATTTCGACTGTGCTTTATGAAATGTGCTAAGATTAGTTATTCCTTTAAGAGTTAATTGGTTGGTTGGGTTGAGGGATGGGCTGAAGCATGTGACTGTAAGGTTTCTCCTATTTAAATGTTGTAATACTACAGTTACTTTATACTGATGAAGGGTGTAGACCCGAAAGCTTTATGTAATAAATTTTTTTGGTGTGATATTGTTGTGTATTGCTTATACTTTTGGCAGTAGCACCATTGTTGCTTTAGATCCAGTTATTTGGTGTATACTGTTCGCACCTTTTCGTTAAGGAGAGCTTCAGCCTGTGGCGTCGTTTTTGGAGAGTTTCAGTCTTGGTGATTGTATTGATTGTGGTATCTACAATATGGAGACTGAAGGAGGAGTATCAAATAGCTCGCTTAAGAACTTATTGAGACTGCAGGAGAATCCATTGCTAAAAATAATGTTTGAAACCGCTCCTGAACAGTTAACAGTGGACAATGAGGTAAAAGTTTAAGGAGCAATTATTATTTCTAGAGAAGAAATTACAAACAGCTTCAATGGCAGAGACTGAGTTTTCAGGCAAACTTAGAGTTAGGTATTGTACCAAGAGGACTGAGAATATTAAAGATGCCCTCTTATGGCAATACCTATAATGAATTGTTAATGCAGTGGCAGCAGCTAAATCTCAAATTAAGTGCTGACTATATGAAATTAATGAACACATTTTTTGAGCCTATAGAAAGTAAACTAGTAGAAGAAATTGAGCTGCTGGAGAATAAGATTACTAGTATGCCTTGTTTTAAAGATTTGTCGGAACTGTATCAGAATTTCTTGTCTCGAATTCATGCCCTAGATATAAAATTGCAACAGAGGAAAAAGATTAAGTTACAAAGAGACAAATGATTTTAAGTTAAATCGTATCTTCTCATGGCCAAGAGAAGAGAGTGCTGCATTAGCCCGTAAGAAAATATTGCACCCTGTGAATAACAGGAACCCAAGTCCGTTAGACCAGCTTGATACGTTTGAGTGACAAGGGAAAGGAGCAGGACTTGATGCTCATTGTGATATTCACCATAAGAAATTCCCTCCAGCAATGGTTTGTTCAACTAATACAGCTTCTGTACCTTTAAATGCTAGTGAAAATGTAATCCAGGAGTCGCGTTCTGCTGATAATGTGACTGGCGTTAGAAAGGATGATGCTGTACGTTCCAAAGTAAAGAGCAACATGGCGTTGAACAATGCGGATGTGAATAAGAAGGTACTGCAAAGGGAAATAATGTCTTTTTCTCCATTTTCGTTAAAACAACCGGAGAGGGTTGTTCTACAAGTGCAGCAAAAGGATATTTATTTGCAACAACAGCAGAAACAGAGCACACCCGGAAAAAGAAAGAGCAGCAGTCCGTTGGTGAACAACAAGTTCAGCAGACAATAGTTAAATTTAATAAAGGTACTGTAAATCTCTCTAACGCTGAGTTAACGGAATCTCAGCTATCACTTTTGAGTAAGGGCCTTAAATTTATCCCTAATATGAGGGATAACATAGTCCAAGCAGTAATAGATTTAAAACTTTTTTTACGACTTGTTAGTCTTAAACTCATTTTTAAAAATGACGAGTCTGTGCCATTGTGTAGAAAATTAAGTGTGTATATGCCTGTTTTATGCCCTATTCTAGTAGCTTTTTCTGATATTGTTGAACGTGAGTTATGTGCATACTACAGGGGAAATGCTGCTAATAAAAAGGTTTATAATATAATGTATTCTGAGTATCTAGCTCTGAAAGAGTTGCAGGCATGTAACACCATAGTAATAAAGCAAGCTGATAAAGGGGGTGCAGTTGTAGTTATGGAGAAGGATACTTACTTCATGAAGTTTAAAGAGTTGTTGAATGTTGATAATACTTTTAGAAAAGTTTCATTTTTTGACACACAAAACATAATTGCTGAAGTGAATATGGCTATCTATGAGTTGCAAGTAACCAATGATTTGAGTTTAGAATTGTTTAATTATTTTTGAGTGTCCCCTGTCCAAGAATACCTCTGATCTACGGCATTCCGAAGATACCCAAGGATATCACAAATCCACCCCTGAGACCTATTGTTTCAGGTGGTGGTTGGATAACAGAACCCATTTCCAAATATCTTCAAAATGTGTTAAGGAAGTATTTGGGAATTTGTTCCACTATTTTGAAGGACACTAATGATTTTTTAAGCAGCTTGTATATGTGGCAGTTAGATTGTGTCTTGGATGAGTATGTTTTGGTTACCATGGACATTTCCTCATTATTCACTGTTATACCTAATGTTTATGGCGTTAATGCCATACGTGATTTTTTGAATAGTGAGGTAAGGATGCATGGAAGAGAAATTGAAATTATATGTACCCTTTTGGAGGAGGTTTTGGCACATAATGTTTTTATTTTTGGTGGTGAACCATATCTTCAGCTCTCTGGTGTAGCTAACACCTATGCTAATCTAGTTCTGTATGAGTGGGAGAAAAGGGTGATATTAGATAAGAATAATCAGCTTAATGAAAAAGTATTATTTTATAAGAGATTTGTAGACTATTGTTTTTTGTTGTGGAGAGGTTCCCTTATGGAGTTGGAAGGGTATGTGCAATATTTGAATGAGTCAACTGATTTCCTAAACTTTAAAATGGAAGCATCTTGTTGTAGTATACATTTTTTAGATGTAACTCTGTTTAAGAACAATAATAAACTAGAGTCTAAGGTTTTTAGAAAGGAAGTGGATGCTCTGAGATATGTAGGTAAGGATAGTATGCATGCCCCCCATATTTTTAGAGGAATATTAAAGGCGCAGTTCATTAGATTGAGTAAATTAAATGCTGTTGAAACTATATTTAATGAACAAGTAGAACTTATGTCTTAGGAGTTTGAGAGGAGCGGTTACTCAAAGCAGTTAATAAATAAAGCAGTTGAGGAAGTAACTAGAGGGAGGCAGATTAAATATAGACCAGTTTTGTTAGGTGGTATGATGTATGAAGATAATGAAGAAGTTAAATTAGTGAGATATTTGACAACTTATAATCTGAATACACGTTGTGTAAACAATATAATAGAAAGGAATTGGCCAATTTTGTTAGCCATGCCAGAGATAAAGTCCATTGTGGGGGATAGGCCTAGGTTTGCTTATAGAAGCTCTGAAGCTTTAAAGCAAAAATTGTGTTATAAAGACTTTGAAGTGAAAACTAAGGAAGTTGATAGGTTAATAGGGACAAGGAAATGCTATAACTGTTCTTGTTGCAATAATCTATATGAAGGTGAAAATTTAAACAAATTATAAATATATATACATATAATATGAGGTCTTAGTAGTTTTTTTTAATAAACTACTTTATATAACACAGTTCACCTATGTTGCTGGCTTTAATTTTGAAAATTTAAACACCCCACGAGTGGAGAGGTTTTTAAGTTATGGACAATGACAACTTGTAATGAGGAAAGGTGGTCTATTTGGCTACTTGTACACTCTGTACATCATTTTATGTGGGTAAAACCACTAGGAGGTTGAGAGAAAGAATAGTTGAGCATAAATCAGAAGTTAGGAGAAAAGTATTAACAAATGCATTGAGTAAACACGCTATAGATAAAGGTGAAAAACATGATTTTAAATTTAGGGTATTGGCCACAGTCGAAATTAGTAAAAGGAAGGGTGATGTAAATAACTGTTTAGAGCTAAAGGAGCTGTAATGGATTATCAGGCTTCAGGCAGATATGCCTCGTGGTCTGAATAATGCTGTTAGTTTAAAGCCAGTTTTAGTTGAGACAGAGGAAAAGACTTTGATACATATGCATAATATGTTGTGAATTTATATATAGTATTTAATATCATCCTCGTGCCTCCTCTCCTTAGAGCTATTATCAGGCATAACCTCAACATTCTTTCCTTCTCCAGCTCTTTGATAGCCGAGCTGCTGATTCAAACCAGGCTACCTGGTTCATGGTGTAGTGGCATAACATCATTGCTAAGTGTGCTGGCTTCTTTTTCTAGACTTATTGATTTTGGCACATAATTCAGCAAGGGTTGTAGGCCATTTGCATTGTGCGCTATCAGTCCTTGACATTTTGAAACATTATATGTTAATGGTGTCCATTCATGCTGTACAGTGCAGAAGAGCAGAATATTGTCAGCTGATTTGTCATACAAGTCTGTAGTATTCTGAAATGCCCACACATATGTGTGATTAACTGTACAGAGGTAAATATGGTACTTGCCTGATACCAAGATTTATCCATTTATTTTTGCTACATCAATTGTGTTGTATCACTTTTTAGATCTGTGTTCACTATATACGACTTCAGTGCTCCTGCCAAGTGTTTACAGAAAATGGAGACTTACATTAAAAATGCTACCTGCATATTGTGATACTGCTTACATTTGTGAGACTTCCTTTGCAAACATCTCTATACAGATGGCAGTACTTTCATTGCAGTAGTTGTGGGCAACTTGTATGAACACTGATGTATATTTTCCACATATGTGCTGTCCATAAGTATATCACATTCTTAACTTAGAAAGCTGTTTAGTGTCCACAGTTGTCTATAACAGTACCTACAAGCCAACCCCACCCACAAGTTGTAGTGCATCTATCTGGCTGTGTAGATAAAGGAATCCCTATAAATTCAGGTTTTTTGTCCAGTATACATTATAGATGTATATACATATATACACGCACACACACACACCACACCCCAACATATGCATATACATATACGCACACACCCCAACATATACATATATACAAACTGAGGAGTGAAGTGTTTTGGCACTGATCTTTAAGAATAAGGGTGATGTACAAAGGTGCAGTAACTACAGAGAGAGAAAACTGATCAGCCACAACCTGAAGTTGTGGGAAAGTAGTGGAAGCTAGGTTAAGAAGGGAGGTGATGATTATTAAGCAGCAGTACAGTTTTACGCTGGGAAAGAGCACTACAGATGCAATGTTTGCTCCAAGGGTGGTGTTGGATAAGTATAGAGAAGGTCAGAAGGAGTTGCATTGTGTCTTTGTGGATATAGAGAAAACGTATGACAGGAATTCGGGAGTGGCAGAGAAGTATGTAAGAGTGGGACAGGATATGTACGAGAGCAGTGTGACAGTGGAGAGGTCTGTGGTAGGAGTGACAGATGCATTCAAGGTGGAGGTGGGATTACATCAAGGATCAGCTCTGAGCCCTTTCTTATTTGCAGTAGTGATGGACAGGTTAACAGGTGAGATCAGACAGTCATCCCCGTGGACTATGATGTTTGTGGATGACATTATGATTTGTAGTGAGAGTAGAACAGGTTGAAGAGACCAAGGAAAGGTGGAGATATGCTCTAGAGAGGAGAGGAATGAAGGTCAGCAGTACCAAGACAGAATATATGTGTGCGAGTGAGGGGGAGGACAGCGGAATGGTGAGGATGCAGGGAGTAAAGTTGGCAAAGGTGGATGAGTTTAAATAATTGGGATCAGCAGTTCAGAGTAATGGTGAGTGTGGAAGAGAGGTTAAGAGAATGCAGGCAGGGTGGTGTGGGTGGATAAGAATGTCAGGAGTGATTTGTGGCAGACTTGTGCCAGAAAGAGTGAAAGTGAAGGTCTACAAGATGGTAGTGAGACCAGCTATGTCATATAGGTTGGAGACTGTGGCACTGACAAAAAGACAGGAGTCAGAGCTGGAGGTGGCAGAGTTAAAGATGTTAATTTGCATTGGGTGTTACAAGGATGGGCAGGATTAGAAATGAGTATATTAGAGGGTCAGCTCAGGTTGAACAGTTTGGAGACAAAGCCAGAGAGGTGAGATTGCATTAGTATGTACATGTGCCGAGGAGGGATGCTAGCTATATTGGGAGAAGGATGCTAAGGATGGAGCTGTATCAGGTAAGAGGAAGGTTTAAGATAATGTTGTGAGAGAGGACATGCTGGTGGTTGGTGTGACAGAGCAAGATGCAGAGGACAGGAAGAAATGGAAACAGATGATTCGCTGTGGCGACCCCTAACGAGCAGCTGAAAAAAAAAAACGTGTGTGTGTGTATACATATATAATGTGTGTGTATATGTATATAGATATAGAAACATGGATCTACTTTGGAAGACCGAAATACCAGAAGACCAACTGTTAAAATCCCGAGATGAGAAAGCTGACAACCGCAGAAAACCAACATCCTGGAACACCAACTTCAGGTAAGTAACCACTTGGCCACCATGATAAATTGTGCCCCTTACCCCCACAGTAGTGCGACCTTGGAGCTGGTATGTTTAGTTAAGGGGGGTGAAGCCCCCCCCCCCCACATTGGTGGGTTTAGATTGCTTCAGGTTTAATTTTGTTTTTATTGGACAAAGTGGTTACTTACCTGGAGTTGGAAGTTGATGTTCCGGGATATCGGTTTTCTGTGGTTGGCTTTCTCGTCTCAGGATTTTAACAGTCAGTCTTCTGATGTTTCGGTCTTCCATAGTAGACCCATATACATACACACATGCACAAGTACGTATATGTGTGTGTGTATATGTATAGAGTATATATATATATATATATATATATATATATATATATATGTAATGTGTGTGCACTCAGGTGTATAATATATATGTGTGTGTGTGCATTATACTGTTATACACACACTTATGCATGCACACTTAGATGTGCATACATATATCTGTATGTAATTTTATATACATATATATATATATATATATATATATATATATATATATATATATAAATGTGTGTATGTATAATGCTAATATAAGCAAAGCCAATATACACAGCATTAGTTGATTATTTATAAATCCGCATAGGAAAAGATTCCCA
The DNA here is from genome assembly GCF_019279795.1 of Protopterus annectens. Lineage (NCBI taxonomy): Eukaryota > Metazoa > Chordata > Ceratodontiformes > Protopteridae > Protopterus > Protopterus annectens. The sequence continues at coordinate 1,299,572,832 of NC_056735.1, forward strand.
TGCATATTACATAAAAACTCTGTCACAGTGCCCATTTAATTACTCCAAAAGCATTGCACTTTTCCTTTAATCTGAAAGCTTGCAGCATCTCTCAACTTGTCCAGATTGTTTGCCTCATATTTTTGGACTGTTACTTCTAAAATGTGTGGTTTTCTGGCACATCACTGAGGATTGATGTCGCTAAATAATATTTTGTTTCAGACTTCATATCCTTCAGAATGTGCAATCTAATACAAATCCTGTTATTCTAACTTTGTTTATAAGAGCAATGTTTAAAATATGTACTTATTTTTGGGCCTTTGTCCCCCTGTTATTTTAGGTCTTGTCCAGATTTCTTGTACTGAGGGGTTGAGAGGTAAGGCTTGTAGTAGTATGATGGAAGACTATTTTGAATCCTACCCCATTTGCTAAGGACTGCTAGGTAAGGTAAAACACCAAGCATTCTTCAGGGTGGAAGTCTGCCAGTAAGGCAGTAGACTGCACCTATAGAATTATATGCATCCTGCTGGTAGCACAGTGGATATTAAATATGAACAAGAAAGGGTTTCTTTCCATCATTCGTTGGTTAAAAACTGTGAATCTCATTATCCTAAATGTTTCCTACATATTGTCTGGTAATGCCCATAATGAAACAGTGCAAGACCCCTCTCTGTGTGGAAGATTTTCAGTCCATATATCTCTAGTTAATCACTGTACATTAATCAGATTAGACAGTAATAGTAGAAGTAGCGAACGTAAACTCAGTCGTAAGTAAAAAAAATAATAAAAATATATAATTTGAAATATTGTACAGATTCAAAAGTAATCCAAGCAAGGCAGGCAGTCTGTTTCCAGTCAAATTTATTTTATTATTATTTATTTATTTATTTTACATTTGTTTACCGGGCTAGTCTAGCTGGATACATGTCCATTTTCAGTAGAGGCCCGGGGAGAAAAGCTCCAAGAAGAAGGTACAGATAACATAATAGATGCTAAGACAATAAAAATTACTATAGGCTTTACATATATTTGAAATAGAGATAAAAATAAAACAATTGGCTATACATGTAGTTGAAATAGAGAATAAAAATACAACAATTGGCTTTACACACTACATAAAACAGGCACAGAACTTAAGTAAATAATCTCACATGCTTCAATTGCAATTGTCGTCCTAGAGGGAAGTGGTGGAATTCTGGGGTGGTACAGGCCTGGACTTTTTGTTAGTCAGGTTTGGTACAGGGGCACAGCCAGTATGACTTGAGGAATTCTTTGAGGTGTTTTTTGAATTGGTTGAGTGAGGTAATAATTCTTAGGCTGGTTGGGAGGGAGTTCCAAAGCCTACCAATGGAGTTGGTGTAGAGAGCATCACCTCCAGAGTTATTAGATTTGACGGTTTGTACCGGACAGTTTTAGAAGATCTGAGGCAGGTTAGGTTGGAGTAGGGGTAAGTATTTTATTAAGTGAGGGGTGTTGTCTGGTTGGTTAATTATCTTAAATGCCTCAGTGAGTTGGTTGATTTTGAGAATATTGGGCAGTTCTAACCATTCAAGTGCCTTTAGATTTAGGCAGTGGTGGGTTCGATAAGCGGTCCCTGTTATGAATCTGGCTATATGGTTATAAGCTGTAGAAAGTTTATTTAGCTCAGTCTTGTTGAGGAATGAAAATATTGGGGAGGCATAAAGGAGGGTTGAAAGGAGATGGGTGCGAGCTATAGTTAGTTTGGTGTGTGGGGTTAGGAAGTTATTTATTCTGTACATGGAGCCTAGTTTCTTATTGACAGAGTTAATGGTTAAGCTGATGTGTATGTCAAATTTGAGCTTATGGTCGATGGTCACACCAAGTAGTTTGGTGTGGGAGACAGGCTCTATGATGGTTCCATTGGTAGAGATCACGTGGAAAGTAGGGTTGTTGGCGTTTGGAGGTTCTTTACCTTGGCCGATGGATGCAGAGGAAAAATAGCAGTAACTTGGTTTTAGTAGGATTTAGTAAGAGTTTTAAATCTGAGAACCATTTTTCAACTATAGTAAGCACTGCTGGGTTGAAACTTGGAGTTTGGTGAGGGAGATGTCTGAGCAGATCAGGGTGGAGTCATCTGCATATTGAATACAAGAGGTTCTAGGGATGACTGAGTGAAGATCATTTATAAAGACAGAGAAGAGAAGGGGACCAAGTATAGAGCCTTGGGGAACACCGATGTTATTTGGGAGTAGATCGGATAGCTTGTTTTGCCATTGGACGGCTTGTTTTCTACCAGTGAGGTAAGCATTGAACCAGCTGATAGCGAGGTAACTAAGACGTAGTGTTTTCAAGGTGTGGAGCAGGAGTTGGTGATTGACCATATCGAAGGCTTTTGACAAGTCAAGAAAGAGAGCGGAGGATATTAATTTGTTGTTACGGTTGCTGTTGAGTGAGTCCACGAAAGAGAGAAGGGCAGTGGTTGTGCTATGATGGGGGCGAAAACCATGCTGGGTGTGGGACAATAGACTATTTAGGGTGAGGTAGTTTATGAGCTGTTTATGAACACACCGTTCCATAATTTTGGCTAGTGGAGACAGTATAGCAATGGGTCTGTAGTTGGATGTGTCTGTAGAGGTCCCGCCTTTGTGAAGAGGGATGATATAGGAAATTTTCCAAATAGAGGGAATGGTAGCTTCAGCTATGGTTCTGTTAATCAAGATTGATATGGGTAAGTACACAGACAAGCGATCCAAGTAAAACAAAAATAGAATAATACTTTCCTTACAAGCTTTCTAAATATATATACTTTTTATCAGGCAAGGGAGTGGTTTATTGTGCTGTAAAACAAGTGTTATTGGTACACATGTTAAATTCACATCCCTTCCCCCATCAGTGTGACATTCCAGCTGGTCCTGCTCTACTTAGTAGCTGTCATAATAATATAACCCTTATGTACTTTAAATAAAATGTTATAACAATGTGGTACCTCTTATTTAACCAGATTATTAAGTCTGTGATTTTATCCAGGACAATATACTACATGGCTAGAAATACATCAACCTTAGTCCATTTGGCAATCCAAAAATTTATATAAATATATACATATACACATTGCATGTAAAAAATCATATTCTGTTTTCATAACCTATTGTTAAAGATCGCTTTCATCCTTTTAGACTTCAGGTCTGTGTACAAGAACCCTAAACACTATATATAAAAATATTGTATAATTAGTATTGTTATTACACATAATTTTGAATAAAGTGGAAAAAAAAGAGAATCAAAAAAATGCATGATAATGGAAACAAAATAATCACTTGGTATTTAAAACCAACTGGTAGAATAAAATACAATTAGTCATGTAAACAATGTGGCAATTTTCTAAGTTCTAGTACACTTTTAATTGAACAGTAGTAGTTTAGTCCAGACTTCTGAAAGAGTTCAGCTTTAATTGCCATACGAGTTCATGTTTCTCCAGAATATTCGGGCTGTCTCCTTCAAGACCACCCATGTCTATGCGATCCAGGATCTGAACTTAAAACCTGTGTGTCTTTTATGAAGAGAAAGGTGTTTGGCTAGTGCATTATTTTTACATCCAGAGCGGATTTCTGACAGATGACATGAAAGCTTATACTTGTGTATTTACAGTCCTGCCCACATATAATGCATCACAGTCATTGCACTGTGCCCTGTAAATTACTTTTGTAGTGTCACCCCCTGCACTGGTCTTAAATAGGGGCAATAAAAACTATCACCTTGCTGTATAAATATACAAAATGTACAATTAGCTTCACATCTTTGTGTTTCTCTCATATGGTCTAGGTTTAAATTCAACAAAACTTCTAATATTCCTGGCCTTCCTGTAAACAAAGGATGGCCTTCACCTAAGATGTTAATCAGAAAAGGATTTCCTGTGACAATGGCCCAGTTTTCTTCAATAACACTTTTGATACTGTGATAGTCTAAAGTGTATGTCAGGATGCAGCTATTTTTGCATTTGTTGCTTTGCTGGAGATGGCCTGCACCTGTCGCCCTTGGGATTCCGGATACTGGCTAAGGCTCTTGCCGCCCCTTTAGTGCCTTTTTTTAGGCAAGGTTCAAATGACAAATTCACCACTGTAACAGGAACAGGCAAGCAAAAACTGAGGGTAATGGTACTCGATGTTAGAAGTCTAAATTTCAAAATGCATTCACTCGAGGCACTCCTTAAAATGGAGAACATCGATATCTGTGCTGTGACTGAGACCTGGTTCAAGGCTCTAGAGAGCACCCCTGCATTATCAGGCTATAACTCATACCACACTTTTTGGCCATCTAACCTGGACCAGAACACCAATGGTGGAGTTGTCCATATTCATTAAGAATATCCACAACTCCAGGCTAGTTGCGCAGCATAATGTATCTGAGGTTATCCAAGTGCAACTAACTCTGGCAAAACTGCAATCCGAATTGTAGCTTGCTGCAGATCCCCCACCATGCCCCAGTATTCCCACTCCTCCTTTTCTTGATATACTGGAAAATATTAGGGTTCAACCAAACTCCCTAATAATGGGCGATTTCATCTACCCCACCATTAACTGGGAAAACTCACGTACCAACTCCTTTGCTCAACGCTTTCTAGAATTAATAAATTCCAGTGCCTTGGATCAACTTATTCACACTCCTACCAGGGGCAACAATATCCTAGGCCTAGTCATTACCAACATGAGTGACTGGTGTTCCACACTTGAAATAAACTCCTCGTTGGTCAGATCCGACCATAAGTTAATCACCCTAGATATCCTCATACTGCCCCCATCCACCATTAAGGAAACCGTGGCAAAAAATTTCTCCAAAGCCTACTTCATGCTTCTTAAGACAGAAGTGGCGAACTTCATGACACCCATGCAGATGGGACAACTGCTGAATCCTACACAAATGCACTCTGTAAGCACTTACACAAGTGCATGGATCATGCTATTCTCCAAAACAGGAAGCCAATTTGGTGGTCCCCTGCCATAAACAAACTCTACAACAGAAGGAAGAAACTGTTGCAAAAGAGAGTAAAATCCCATGAGTGGAGGAGCTGCCTGGTCAGCCTCAGTAAGAAGCTGAGATCCCTTATAAGATCCTCCAAAGTTAGCTATGAAAACAAAATCACCACTGATTCTAAGGGCAACCACAAAGCATTCTATAGCTATGTCAAGACTCTCAATGGCAACACCCAGTTCTGCTCTGAGTTGCAGCACAATGGCATGAAAATTACAGAACCAGCTTATCTTGCCAGCATACTGGTAGATAGGTTCAGTGACAACTCACCCCCCTCTCACCCCCTAAAGGGCCCATATCTATACAGGAAGAATACAGAGTCCCTGTAATCACATCTATGCAGGTAAAAGCTGCACTTTCTAAAACCAAAAACACAGCATCCATGGGACCGGACAACATCCCAGGCTGCGTTTTACACTAACTTCAAAACGAACTGGCTCCCCACCGAAGCACCGTGTTCAGTCTTACGTCAGGCTTTGTGCCCACTGAATGGCTCACAGCAACAGTTATCCCACTCCACAAAGAGGAGCCACCACTGATCCTGGGAACTATTGCCCTATTAGCCTGATGAACCTGGTCTGCAGGGCCATGGAGCATATCATCCTGGAACTCATAAACAAGAACATTGGTAACCTCCAAACTTTAGACCTCACCCAGTTTGGGTTTGTGAAAGGCAGCTCATACCTTCTGAACCTGATCAATGACTTGCCTCACCAAAGCTGCAGACGAGGGTAAGGTAGTTCACACAGCCTGTCTTGACCTCGTCAAGGCTTTTGACACTATCCCGCATTCTGGAATTATAGCTGAACTCACTAAAGTAGGTATAAATCCTTACGTCACAAGATGGGTTGCCAACTGGCTCACTGACTGACAGAACCCACACGTTGCAGACTTCAAATCTGACTTCAAACCAGTGATGAGTGGAATATCACAGGGTTCAGTCCTGGGACCTCTCCTGTTTGGTATCTACTTCTCTGAAGTACAGGCTAACACAGAAGGCCTCTGGCTAATGAAGTTCACAGATGACTGCAAACTTGGAGCCATAGTTGAGTCCCCAAATGATGTGGACATCCTACAGAAGGGCATCACTGAGACAGATGCCAGGTATCAGAGGCATGGCCTCAAGCTCAATGCCAAAAAATGCATGGTCATCCCCTTTGGTAAAAACTCTGTACCCATGAACTACAGCATAAATGGCAGTCTACTTAATGCCTGTGTGATGAGACCTTGGGACCCAGGTGGAAAGGAGTCTCTCCTTTGATAATCACATCGCCACAATAGTCAGGAAATCCTTCTATGTGGCACACCTCGTCACAAAAGGGTTCTCATCCAGGAAAAAAAGGTCATTGTTCCCCTCTACTCTGCACTCATTAGGCCCATTATAGAGTACAATGCCCCTTTTGGAATGTACCTCACAAGACATCTGCAGCAGCTGGAAAGGCCACAGAAGTACCTCACAAAGAGGATTACTGGCCTCAAGCAGATGCCCTTCACTGACTGTCTCAAAAAAACTCCAGCTTTACTCTGTAGCATGTTGCCTACTCTGAGGAGATCTCTGCCTAACATATAAAGCTATGTTAAACCCAGAGCTGTTGGACATGCTATACCTTAAGAAATCCCAATCCCTCTGAGCTACATGCTCTAGGGACCTAAACATTGTCACCACAATAAACAGGACATGCTGGAGGGATAGATTCCTGTCCCAGAGCCTTCCTACACTCTGGAACAAACTACCCATCTATGTCAAGCAAAGTTCTTCATTAGCACTCTTCAAGAAAAATCTTGGTGAGTTGATGGGAAATAGGAAATACACCCTGGAGATCACTTCTGTGACTCTGCTCGACAGGGGCACAGGAAATTAACTTTCATGGGTGGCGTAAGCCAGGGAACCTTGTTGGCTAGGTTTACTTAGGCCCTTGGGCTGATAGCCTAATACCTACCTATGAACCTATGGAATTCCTTAACATTCTCCTGCTGGGGAGGTTGATTGAAGGTGCTTCAGTCCTTTGCAGTTCTATAATGGGTTCCATTCAAGTGAAATGAGATGTATATCAAGAAACTCCTTAAAAACTTCCTAAGAAAAAACATTATAATTTAACACAGGGAGAAAGAAAAGCAGTGATTGAGCTAGTCAATGATAAATCCAGGTGTGTAATGAAGGCAGACAAGGGAGGAGGTATACTTGTGTCTGATACCACTACCTACAGCCAAAAGATAGAGAACATGCTGGAGGATAACAGATTTTGAGTTATTTACTGTGGATGACATAAAAAGAGCATATGATTTATGGAACACTAATCTCGCCACATTATAGGAATAAAAACTTATTACTGAAAATCTTTATAATTATTTATGGAGCCCATGCCCACATCTACTTTACTTTTTTGGAATACCAAAGCCACACACGAACAGAGGAGACCCACCTTATAGACTGGTGGTAGCAAGTGGAGTTTCCCTTACTGAAGCCACAGCCATTTACCTTGATTACTTGCTGAAACCTTTAGCAGAAAAGAATGTTGTACATAGGTAGGTACTAGGCTATCTGCCTGAAAGCATTTATAAGCCTAGCCAGAATGTGTTGGCTTTCGCCGCCCCCATAGATTAGTTCCCTGTGCCTCTGCCCAGCAGAGCCACTGAAGTTTTCTGTTGCAGTACAAACAACAGTAACATCCCAGCTTACATTCATTGCACTAGCATGAAGTTCACGGATTCACAGATTAGTACTAGACTAACTGCCCTTGCAGGCAATTTTAAGCATACCTGATTATCCCATTTGGTGTTTTAAAAATAACCTATTCTGTTGGAGTTGTCATCTAACCCTTTCCAAGATCTACATTTAAATATTACTGTACTAGATCAAAACATAGATATGTGGAGGGGACCCATGTGTTATGATAAAGCATTTAGGAGATGTTCCTGTCTGTTACTAGTACAGGGGGGGGGGGCAAGATAAATTTTCTATTCAGAGAATTCCATGTACAATAGACACAGGTCGCCTCTTAGCAGGCTGTAAGAAACCAAACACAGAAAGAGGGCTTTGAGACAGTCCATTCAGTGTATATTGTTTAGACTTTCTATCCTTTTTGTAGGGTATCTATGTGGGTGTTGCAGAAGTTTTATGTGCCTGGATAAATAAATGCCAAAAAGGGGCAAGTTACTCAATGACTGGTCTAATGAGGGCTGCATAATAGGAGGACATCATTATCCCTGGATCAAGAAGCAATCCCCATGTTTTTGACCTGTATGATATAGAAGAGCTTTCCTTATAGAGGACACATGCTGGTCAAAAGTTAGTTCACTGTCCACAGAGGGGATCCCAAATTCCAAACTACTGGGTAAACTTCTAGAGGAATGTTGTCAATGTGGTAGTTCCCTGGGAGATTCACTTTTCAAAAGAAGATGAGAATGCATTATTTTGGCATTAAGCTCTGGACCAAAAGTCTGGCATTGGCTATTTGTCTGGGCAAGTCTTTCTGTAGAATGGCAGAGTCTTTTGAGGATTTAATCTCGGTTCCAAACTTGCAGCCATCTGCAAACTTAGCCAGAGATGTTTGGTATTGGCTTTTATTTCTGAGAAGTAGATGCTTAAGAGATTCAAATGATTTTTTTTGAGGAAAATAAAAAAAAATACATAACAGTGGAAGAGTATTTTATTAACTATTAATGTGGAATCCTTGTACACAGTGCTCCCTCACAATTACTGTATAACAGCAGCTATGGAGTCTTTTAAGAAACATAATCAAGGTACACAGGCACAATTGCAAAAGTTAAGCAAGCTCATTAATCTTGTACTGGACTTCAATTTCTTTACTTTCATAGCAAACACTACAAACAAAAAATTGGTATAGCAATGGGGGCTGCCATGGCACTCAGCATTGCTAACATAGCGCTGGGCAAGTGGGAGGAGGACTTTGTGTTAAACAACACAGACTTCATGCAGCACACGTGCTATTTAGATTTTATTGATTATCTTTATTGTGTGGGAAGGTGACATCTTGCAGCTTGGAGATTTTATCACTTACCTCAATCAAACAACCCCCTTCCTGAGGTTTACCTCTTTCCATAACTATACTTCAACCACTTTCTTAGATATGCATATTTCCAAGGACACCAGCAATAACAGAATCTCCACTGATCTATTCAGAAAACCAACAAGGGTTAACTTATTACTCCACAGTAAAAGTCTACATCCTACAAAAAACAAGTATAATGTAGTGAAGTCCCAGGACTATAGATTAGCTAGAATTACCACAGAGATGGAACGATTTTTGAGAAACCTGAATAACTTGGAGAATGATTTTCTAGTGAGAGGCTATGAAAGTCAGATGTAATGTTAAATTCCACAGAGAATAACAAATGCAAAAATAGCTGCAGTCCTGGCATACACTTTCGATTATCACAGTAGCAAAAATGTTAAGAAAACTGGGCCATTGTCACAGGAAACCTTTTTCTGATTAACATCGTAGGTGAAGCCCCATCCTTTGTTTACAGGAATGCCAGGAACATTAGAAGTTTTTGTTGAATTTAAACCTAGACCATATGAGAGAAACACTAAAAGATGTGAAGCTAATTGTACATTTTGTATATTTATACAGCAAGGTGATATTTTTTATTGCCCTTATTTAAAGAAAATCATGAAGACCAGTACAGGGGGTGACTAACACTACAAAAGTAATTTACAGGGCACAGTGCAATGAATGTGATGCATTATATGTGGGCAAGACTGTAAATAAACTAAAGCATAGGCTTTCATGTCATCTGTCAGAAATCCGCTCTGGATGTAAAAATAATGCACTCACCAAACACCTTTCTCTTATAAGACGCACAGGTTTTAAGTTCCAGATCATGGATCTATAGACATGGGTGATCTTGAGACATCCCGAATATTCTGGAGAAACATGAACTCGTGTGGCAATTAAAGCTAAACTCTTTTAGGAAGCCTGGACTAAACTACTACTGTTCAATTAAAAGTGTACTGGAACTTAGAAAATTGCCACATTGTTTACATGACTAATTTTATTTTATTTTTTTCTACCAGTTGGTTTTAAATACCATTTTAAATCAAGTTTTTAAGTGATTCTTTTGTTTCCATCATCATGCATTTTTCTTATTTTCTTTTTTGGTTCTCTTTTTTCCACTTTATTCAAAATGATGTGTAATAACAATACTAATTATACAATAATATGTTTTATAGATAGTTTTTAGGGTTCTTGTACACAAACCTGAAGAAGTCTAGAAGGACGAAAGTGATCTTTAACAATAGGTTATGAAAACAGAATATGATTTTTAACATGGAAAGTGTATATGTATATATTTATATACATTTTTTGATTGCCGAATGGACTAAGGTTGATGCATTTCCAGCCATGTAGTGTATTGTCTTGGATAAAATCACAGACTTAATCTGGTTAAATAAGAGATACCACATCATTATAAATTTTATTTAAAGTACATAAGGGTTATATTATTATGACGGCTACTGAGTAGGGCCGGACCAGCTTGAATGTCACACTGATGGGGGAAGGGATGTGAATTTAACATGTGTACCAATAACACTTTGTTTTACAGCACAATAAACCACTCCCCTGCCTGATATATATGTTTATAAAGCTTGGAGGAAACTATTACTCTCTTTTTGTTGTTTTTCTTGGATCTCTAGTCTGTGTACGACTGGATACAGACTGCCTGCCGTGCTTAGATTACTTTCAAATACTTGGTAATTTAGTTTAAGTTCGCAACTTCTACTATTGTCTGATCTGATTAATAGACCATGATTAACTAGAGAGATATGGGCTAAAAATCTTCCACACACACACACATTTCTTTCACTGTTTTGTTTTTGAGACTTCGGTGATACCACGAAGATTACTTGTTTTTTTTGTAATGCCCGCATCCGCAGATGAGAAAGCTATATGGAGTGTTAACTCAGGACTACATGCTATGTATGTAGTAGTTACAGCATGTTAGAACTGGTGAAATAAGCAATTTGTGCACTTTATTGTCATCATAGCCAATCATAAAAGCTTTGAAGACCTTTAAAGACCACTTGATTGGTACACTTGCTGCAGCACACAGGACTACAGGCAGCCCCCACATAGTAACATCAGCATCAATTTGACAGCTATAAAAAGCTGTAATATCCTTTGTGCTGTCACACAAATAAAACTGTGTGATAAGGTTACATGACTAACAGCTTTTAAAGCTGTTACTGTGTGGCAGTGCCAAGTTTATTAGAGCTTTCAAGCCTGCAAATATGTTGCACTCCTGCACTTTTTTATAATTAACCTACGCCAGTATAGCTAAGGGAAACTCTGTATACTACAAAGAATTGTGATCAGGTCTGCCTGATAACTGTAGCCACTGCAACTTTCAGAGATGACCTCTTCCCCAAAACCCCAAGTTTTAGAGCCAAACACATACAATGGCTGCGGAGGTGACTTGTATTCTGTAGGGGTGGTGCAGATGCCTCAATTGATTTTGCCAGATAGTACTAGCTGACTTTCCAAGCTCATAATGCTGTGCTGTCTTTATTCTGATAATTCTCACAGGATCAATTTTAGTGCATTTCATTAATTTTTTTCTGCAGTTGAGCTGTTGAGTGTTGAATATGGGCAGTATTACTAACAAGAGGTTTGCTGTACCTAGCTACCCATGACAACCAGTATATACATCTCTGGTAAAACAGGCTGGGCACTTTACTCTAGAGCAATGTCAAGGGTAGTTCTTTGCAATGTGTAATCCAGTGGTCTATTGCATGGGGTTGACATTACTTTTCTCACTGAGACTAAACTAGATGCCACCTGCATCCCCTCCTGAAACTGCCATTTTACTGAGGTTGTCATTGATTCACCACTCGAAGGCAAAAAATTGGGGAGGGCAAAGTCAAACCTGTCAGCTCTGTATATAAAAGACACACTCCCCTAAGTTGAACACTTAGGTCTTTTTTAAAATATGGCACAGGTGCAAAAGCAAGCTGTGTGTTCCTTCTTTTTTAATGTCCACCAGGTAATGAGAGAGAGCTTTCTTAGAAATGGGGAGGGGTTACCATAACGGTTAAAGCTTTTGTGTCACAGATATAAGGCACAGAGTTTGATTTTGCCCTCTGCTCATCAGATACCCATGAAATAGGCTACATACTGACAGCTTTTTGTTTGCCTATGAACATAATGATATTTTACCTCAAAGGCTTATCTTGAAAACTTCTTTCTTTTGGTCATGTTCAGGTTTATTACCGTGCTTTATCTAAACTGCACTGTTATAAAGCATAATGTAACATAGTGCCAGCAATGGATAACTATTGATTAGAGTAGTAAATCAAATGTGATAGAATTGATATGCTCTGTGGATAAAGCTATGACTTTAACAGAGATGAGCTAGGACTTACTAGTGACCCAGGCACTTGGAGGAGTCAGAGGGGAAGGATAAGCGTGTGTGACCAGTACTGGCTTGCCATTTTGGCTGGAGAAAAACAGACTCAACCATTGTGCTGCTGACATTTAGAGAAGGTTAGAGATTACTGCAAGTACCTGACAATCCAAGGATCCATGCCCGACTTTGGAAAGCAGTTTATATACCCAGCAGCACACTTCAGCCATCAGAAGAGGGATAAGAAATTGAAACACAAAAGACTTCTATAATATGTCAAGGAAAATGCCCCTACCTGATGCTCATCTGAGAGGAAAGAATGGGCTAGTGGGTTGTTGCCTCTTGGGGAAATGAAAGGAGCACTGATGCCTCAAAGCTAGGCTTAATGATCAAGTAGGTTGGAGGAGCAAAAACATTTTGCATACGAGGCATTTGTTTCAGATGGTATTGCAATAGTAGAGAAATAGTATTTATAACTACAGCTTGAAGAGTAGATGAAGAAATAGGCATCAGACTGCAGCATGCAAAAAAAGGAGATTTGCTGTTAGTGTTATGATTTTGTAATCAACAGACAAATGATGGGAATTTAGCCTGTTGAGACAGAGTAGGAGCAAATCCATTTGTATTCTTAAGATATTTATTTAGTGATTTAAGAGTCCTAGAGTTTGGTAGCATGGCTAGAATGAAGAAAAACTGCAAGGATAATGAGATTTTTTGGTTTTGGGACAATTTCAGTTATTAGACTGAAGGTGTGTGTGTGTGTGTGTGTGTGTGTGTGTGTGTGTGTGTGTGTGTGTGTGTGTGTGTGTGTGTTTATATCACCATAAAAGGTGAATAATGAAAAAGATGTTTCTCAGGGAAATGCAAAATATTATTTGCATTTTTAATTGTCAATAAATGAAAATATTTGGTCAGGGATGCTGTAGAATGAGAACTGTACCTGGAAATGAGAAAGCTCAGTCTACCTTGCTCAGCTTTAATACCACTGTGATGTTTCCCAAGACAGGCTATGTAGTAAATAAATAGATGGATGGACAGTTTGGAGTTTTGAAGGCTAAAAATTGGTATATTTTTAAATTACATTTTTACATAGAGAATAGGAAGTAAAGCTTTTATGGCAATTGAAAACTCTGGACTCTTCTGTAGGTAATGGTTTGTTAGATTCATGTCCAGCTTAGGTTAATTAAGAATTACAGATGCCTATTCCTGCATTTAAAACGAAGTCCTCACAACTCTGGTAAACTTAAAGTATACATTGGTATAGCATACCAGTTTATACTTACAAAAATAACAATGGTGAAAACATGGTGAAAACAGTAGGCCTTATCAGCATAGAAATTCCTGTATGTGACACTGTCAACAAACAGGTTGCAGTGTGGAGTTGGGCACATTCAAAGACCACATACTCCACTGCCTGGTATGATGGTGGACTGGGAGCAGACTTGAAAAGTAGGTCTGCGGTAGCATTGCTGATTTGGAGAGGCTTTTTGTTGTGCTAAACTGGATCTCTTAGTCTCCATAAAGGCTGTTGATTTTCATATACCAAACTCAATAAACAAAGTAAAGTTTTAGCTCTTGCTTTATGGTTGCATCTTATTTTGCAGAGGAGGTAGCTTCAAGTTTAGTACAATCTATGGTGTAATATAGTAATGATCTGTCATTGATTTTAATATTAACTGGAAGAAGCATGCATTTTGAATGTGTAGTATTTAGTGATATGTTGAATTCTGAAGTCAGTGTTGGAGTTGTGAAAGAATTTATGTTGTGCATGATGCACATCTCTAGTGTACCAACACGTAACCTACTCTGTGCCTGGCAGCAGCAGCTGTAGTTAAGATTTTTTTTGTTTATGTTGTGCTTTAGTGTTTATACTATGTCTGACTTGCTATGCAACAGTGCCTATTGTGCAGCAGTCTTAGAACATCATTTTTTTTGTGGGTGTGTATGTATTGCATTCACCACACATTACATCTTTGATAAGTACTGATGGCCCAACAGGCTCTGTGATTATCATCATCTCCGTCATGATCCCCATCCTGGTCCTTAGAGTCCGACTCAACTGGCAGTGGTCTGGCATACTGTCGTTGTCTGATCAGTGAAGTGTTCCAGGTCCCATGTTCTATTACATTTCAACACAGGAACAAAACATTATACATACATAATCGCTATTAAATAAAAAAAAAAAATGAATATCTAAAATTTCTGATTTAAAGTATTTAACTATTATGTATGTGATGTTACACTATGCTCTGACCTTATCCAACTATAATATCTTATTTGAGGTCAGGCATACATCCAATCCAAAATACATTACAAAATGTAATGTATATCAGTCATATGCCAAACGTGTCAGAATCAACACAGTCATTGATGAGGGATACATAAAAACACATAAGACAATTTAATATACGTATGCATTATTTATATATATATATATATATATATATATATATATATATATATAAATAAGCAGACTTCATGTACTTTTTGTAACACTGTACATTGTGTTGCTATGTTAGGTCTGTTACAAAACCTGCCATTAGCCATATGCATATGTATAGTATAACAAACTACAGATTACACAATGGATGTTACTGAAGCATTATGAAGGGCATGGAAAGGAGGTTACTCTCACAGTAGTGATATCTATTTGGTGTAATACACATGTTAAGTTTTCTATATTGCCACATCTGTCTTTTGCTTCACAGTATTTTGATGTGTGTCACATAAACATAATCAGCCTTGCAGGCATTTGCAACAGCTAATTACTATAATGTCGGATGTGCATGAACATAGCTGTAAAAAGACTATATGATATGCAATTAACAACATAAAACTGTATTTAACAGGGCATGTGTAATATGTGCCCAAGTTACACAGTACAGTACATTTGTAGTGCCAGCTTAATGGTCACCAGATCTGGCACATGAGGTTTATTTATATGTTTGTATAATAAAAGATACGATAACACATGTAATGTAATGCTTATACAATGTTATGTTGTGTCTTTCGGCTTTTCCTGGTTAGGGGTCGCCACAGTGGAATTCCGATCCGCTAATGATTGGTAGCTGATTTTTATGTGCCGAGTTACCAGCCCTTACACACAACCTTCAACGAAGGTATGCCCATTCACGCATGTCTCCACGCAGAAAACGCTCTAGCTGAGAATCGAACCGGACAACGTCTGACTGTGAGGCGACAACGCTTCTACAATGTTATAAATGTTCTAATATTCACGTATTGATATTGATACAAAGTTATGACTAAGTATGCTTATCATTCATTTTCATTGTTACTCAGGAAATTTACATTGCATATATTGTTGATGCATCAGGCTTCCATATGCATGTAAAACACACATGAACAGCAGATGTGCACATATCACAGTAATTTGCAAGGTATAAGTGATCACTGACTGGTGGTCATAGTGTATGCCTGTTTCTAGATAGGTCTTACACCAATATCATGTACACTGAGAGTGTTTCTTTAGGAACATGCCCCTTATTCGTCTCATACATTCATGTTGAGGTGTCAGTATAACATTAAAATATAAGATTAAAAGTGACACTGTTATGTGCAAGTGACATACGAGTAAAATATGTGCTGCAAAATGTATTTTAATATTAATCAAGGGTACAGATCAAATTGATATGTAAATGAGATGATTAATACAAAATGGTTAATATGTGATATTACAACATTCTGTAATCAGAAAATGGAATCTGAATGATTTCAAACTGTACACTAAGAATCACAGCAACAAGTAATAGCTAGAAGGTATGTCTGTGATGCACATACATCACATTTCCTTAAATATATCACTATCCCTGTTTGTTTCCATTTTATCTTCATGTGTACTTGCACCACATGCGAACAACATATTGATAATCATGATCACACTATGCAATAAAACTAGGAATGGCTAGCAGCACAGTGACAGAAAATTGTATGTAAGGCAGTGTTACACAAACTTTACACAGAGCAGTGGAACTCAAGCAGCACAAAGACCGTGAATCAGCAGACACTTTAGTAATTGAATAGGCAGGCAATACACACCATATAACTTGCTGAAAACCACTACAATTCAGTAATGGAATAGGCAGGCAATGCATACCATGTAACTCACTGAGAACAACTGCCATACCTGCAAGTTTGCAACTCTGTGCTGCAAACTGCCGAACAGTAAAAGCAATATTTTATGCTGTGCTACATAGATTACAACACAGACACACAAAACTTGCATTATAGCCGAGCTAATGTCAATATGCCAGTTGACCACAGATGTTGACATTTGTGTCAACAAATGGCAAATAACCTCAATGTAAGAAAAAACTGTTACATTTCACATCAGATTATGTACACATTGTTATTCACAGTGAATCACTATGTATTACACACACCTCACAGATGAATCATATGGAGTCTGACATAACATTAGCATGCTATGCTTGAATGTCATAGGACTACACATCTAAACCCGCAGAATGAAATATGTTAATATAATTTCTGGAGACATAAAGATAGAAAGTAATAACATGCATCTCACTTCCTCACCACTGCTCAAGCCTGTTCATGCATTCTTTGTTCAGAACTGGATCTCTGGCATGATTTTCAGGTGCTGCAGATAAAAAAATAGATATGAAATATTACATAGGATTGTTTTATTCCAGTACATAATAAGTCCTATGCACAGTAAAAGAACAGTGAATGATTTAGTTAGTGTTAGCAAGCAGTGCTATACAATACAGTATCACATTTTGCATATTCAGTCTTTGATGATGTTCTTCGTTCCCCATTGCTGCAGTCCTTACTATTGGGTATAGTCCGCGTCCAGTCGGCCCGAATACCAGAGTATAAGGCTGACGTCGGTCAGGGCGCATTAGACTGACGTCAGTACGTCAGGGTACTAATGCGCATGACCGACGGCATATCCTCAGTCTTTTTTGCCGCATGGTCCGATGCAGAAGCAGTTTTGCGAGTGCAGGTTGGCGTTCTGAAATATTTCCGAAACCGGAGTTTCAGACCGAAACAGAGTTGGCTAAGTACCCCGTTGGGGAACATTTTGGTTTTTTCTTGCCTCAGTATTTAACCGGATGTCAGAAAAAGTGAATAACTGTATTTCTTGTGGGAAACAGATACCTCATAGGGATTACCATACCTTGTGTATACCTTGTTTAGGGCCTGAGCACGGGGTTGTTGGTTGCCGCTCTTGTGCTAGGTTTAACAAACGCACTATTAAGAGGAGGTTAGACTGTGCCAGGTTAGTGTTTGGGAAGCGTTGCAATTATAAAATGCCGTCGGATGCTCCGGCCCGCTTCCAAGAAGCGCAAGGACAAAACAGCGAAGCCTAGGGTTGATGAACCGGCAGTCCCGGACGTCGGTTCTTTAGAAGGCTCAGTGGAGCCAGAGGTTTTGCCAGGAGTTTCCATGGAGTCTCAGGCAGAAACTTTACTGTTACAGGATGTGCCTTCCCAGGAGGTAGGCC
Organism: Protopterus annectens; assembly: GCF_019279795.1. NCBI lineage: Eukaryota > Metazoa > Chordata > Ceratodontiformes > Protopteridae > Protopterus > Protopterus annectens. The sequence goes on from NC_056735.1 coordinate 1,299,590,650, forward strand.
AGGCTGAGGGGGCTTCTCAAGTAACTGTTCTTCCCTCTCTTCCCAAGGTAGTTAGAGCCTCTCCTTCTGTTGCCAAAACTTCTTTGAGAGGTAGGCCTAGTTCAGCTTCAGTGGGGGCTTCTCCTAGCATTTCGGGTTCTGTACCTAAGAAACATATGCTTAAAATGGCAGAAGATTTGATTACTATGATTAGAGGTTCTATGCCCCGCCTGATAAGAGGCCTAGGGTGGAACCGAGTTTGATAGTTTTGAACAGTGTTCAGAGGCTTCAGAGTCTTCTGGAAGACTTGCAGGAGTATCCTACTTATTCTGATTCTGATGTGGATGATTCCACTCCTACAGCTTCTCCTCCTGAGGATTTCTCATTTTCAGAGACTCTGCATTCCATGAGGGAGCACTTTAAATGGGAAGGCCAGGATTACTCTGATTCAGGAAAGGCTTAGGGAATTCTTGTTTTACCCCAGCATAGGCCCTTAGCTATTCCTCCTGTGTTGAATGTGGTGGAAGATGTTTTTGCAGAGGCTTCCCTGAACCCTGACTCTTTGCCTCCTGCTCCTGTTAAGCCTGATAGGTATTATAGGGTGCCCGAAGCTCATAAGTATTTGTTTAAGAGTCCTAGGGCGGACCCAGAAACTATTTCTCAAGGGCCTAAAGGTGTTAAGGCTTCTGTGGTTAAAAATCCTGTTCCCACTGATAAAGAGGCAAGGGCTTTGGATAGGTGGGGAAAGGTGTATACTTCTTCCACTCTAGCCATGAGAGCGTTGAATTGTCAGTTTCACATGCTAAAATATCAGAATTATCTCCTTTCACAATTAAAATCTAAGGTGGATGCTTTGGCGGAAGGTATTGAGTGTAAAGAGTTGCTGGATTTGGTTCATGTGTCTGAACAAGTGGGTAAGCATTCTTTGCAATGTGGTTTTGATGCTGTACAGGCCTCCTCGAGGGTGGCTGCTACTAGTTCTGTTCTTCGCAGGCATGCCTGGTTGAAGGATCAGAATTTAGCTGAGCATGTTAAGACAAGGATTTTGGATGCTCCTTTACAGTCTGATGTGTTGTTTGGATCGCCTGTGGAAGCAGTTTTAAAGAAAATGGAGGACAAAGCTAAGTCTATGCAAACTGTTAAAGATTTTTTGCAGGTGCAGCCACCGAAGTTTAGTAGAAATTGGCCTGCTAAGGGGTGGACATATCCTGCTTATGATTCCCAGTCTAGGGGTAGGTCTAGGCGTGGTAGGGGCAGGGCTCAAGGTTCTTTTAGGCCTAGAACAGGGAGTTCACCTGCTCAGACTTCTGGTGAGGGCAGGGGTCAGTCCTTTCGTAAACAGACCCAATGACCTGTCTTTTCAGCTGCCAGTAGATTCTCGTCTGGCAGCTCCTTTGGGAGGAAGACTGTCTCTTTTCAAAGAAAATTGGGATTTAATTACTCAAGACAAATGGGTGTTGGATATCATTCACCACGGTTACAGATTTTATTTCCATACAATGCCCCTTTCAAAGGCATGCCAGACGTTCCTCCTCCACAAAGAAAGGAGGCTCACAAGCAAGTTTCTCAGTTACTCCAGATGGGGGCCATTCAGCCAGTCCCTGTATCAGAAAGGGGCCTAGGATTTTATTCTCGCCTGTTCCTAGTACCAAAGAAGGGGAACACGTGGAGACCAATTTTGGATTTATCTCTCCTCAACACTTTTCTGGACATTCCCAAGTTCAAGATGTTGGCGTTACAACAGCTTTTACCTCTGCTGGGCAAAGATCACTGGATGGTAACTTTAGATCTCAAGGAAGCTTACCTTCATGTGCCTATAAGGCTAAGTTGCAGGAAGTATCTGCGGTTTCGAGCTGGACATTCTCATTATCAGTTCTCTGCATTGCCCTTTGGCTTATCTACTGCCCAGAGTATTCACAAAGGTTCTGGCTCCAGTGATAGCTTACTTCAGGCTTCAAGGAATTCAAATCTATCCTTACTTGGACGACTGCCTGATTCTGGCTCAAGAAAAGGAAGACCTTCTACAGCATCTGGAATATGTTATAGCAGTGCTAAGATGCCTAGGGTATTCTGTGAACGAAATAAAGTCCAGTCTAGTACCCTCTCAAGACATGTGCTTTCTGGGTGTGAGACTGAATACAGCTGCCCAGATGGCCTTTTTTAACCCCGGACAAACAAAAGAGTCTGTCACTTTACTTCCATCAACTATCTCATCAGTCCGTGCTGACTGCAAGGACAGTCCTTCAAGCATTAGGGTTCATGGCATCTTGTATTCTGGTGCTTCCCAATGCCAAACTGCATATGAGGAAGCTACAATGGTATCTCAAAAATGTATGGACACAGCACTGCCAGGATTTGGACACTGTCATTCAAATAATACCTTGCCTTCAAAAAGAATTTTTGTGGTGGGCTCAGGAATGTCACCTAAACAAGGGACTGTCTGTGACCCGGCCAGAGGCGAGTCAGATTTTAACGACAGATGCCTCGGACATTGCTTGGGGAGCTCATCTAAATGGAAAGTGGATACAAGACAAGTGGCCTGCCAGACTACAGCATCTACATATCAACATGAAGGAGATGTTAGCAGTCCAGTTTGCATTAATGGCTTTCAAGGAGTTACTTCTTCCAGGGCAGGTGTTGATTCTAACAGACAACACAACTGTCATGTGGTACATCAACAAGCAAGGGGGAACACATTCTTATCCTCTATGCAGGCAAGCAATGATTTTATGGGAGACTGCTAAGCTTGCAACTAACTCTTCAGGCAAGGTTTCTGCCGGGAGCACAGAACTCCTTAGCAGATGTGTTAAGCAGACAAATCATGGATCCCCACGAGTGGAAACTGGATCTTCATGTATTTCAAAAATTGCCAGTGTCATGGGGAACTCCAGACATAGATCTGTTCGCTTCTCCACTAAACCACCAGCTGCCACAGTATTGCACAAAGGGGTTTCATCACACAGCTTGGAAAGTGGATGCTCTGTCTTTCAGTTGGAAAAACCTTCATGTGTCTGCCTTTCCTCCTCTGCCTCTTCTTCCAAAGGTACTATTAAAGGTCAGACAAGACAGGCCAAGGATGATTTTGATAGCTCCAGATTGGCCTCGGCAACACTGGTACCCACTACTACGGAGTCTGGTAAGGAAGCCTCCATGGCCTTTACCTCTGATTCCTCATCTGTTATCTCAGAAGGATGGTCATCTGCTCAATGTCAAGCTTCACTCTCTTCATCTAACAGCCTGGCATATTCTGTGTTGAAACACAGCAGGTCTCAACTTCCTCAACAAGTTTTAAATGTGATTATGGAAGCTAGAAGACCTAGTACAAGGAAAGTGTACGCAGAAAAATGGAAGAGATTTTTATTTTGGAGTACAGCAAAGAATTTGCAGGTTTCTGAGCCTAATTTGAGTGTGGCTCTTCAATATCTTACTGAGTTATTGGACAAAGGTTTGTCCTTCTCTTCCATTAAGATTCATGCTGCAGCAATTTCAGCTCACTATGATTGTGACCCACCATTGTTTTGCATCCTTTGTTCAAGCAGTTTCTTAGAGGGGCAAAGAATATAAGACCCCACGTAGAGCTCCTACTCCTGCTTGGGATCTCAATTTTGTGTTGGAAAAACTTACTCTACAACCTTTTGAGCCTGCGGCTACTGCTGAATTGAAATACTTGTCATGGAAGACTGCTTTTCTGTTGGCTATTACTTCTGCAAGAAGGGTGTCTGAGTTGCAGGCCCTTATGGCAGTAGAGTCACTTTGATTTACCATAAGCATAGGGTATCATTACGTACTTATCCTACCTTTATGCCTAAGGTGGTTTCTAGTGTGGCTTTAAACCAAACTATTCATTTGCCTACTTTTATGCAGACCCCCAAAATAAAGGGAAAAGATTTTGCACACTTTAGATGTACACAGGCAATTGCGTTATTATTTAAGCAGGACTAAGGATTTCAGGCAGTCTCAGCAGTTGTTTGTTTCTTTTGCTTTGAGTTCACAGGGCAAGCCTGTGTCAAAACAAACTATTTCTAGGTGGATTGGCTTTTGCATTGCATTTTGTTATTCCCATCATGGCAAGGAGATTCCAGCTGGGATTAGGCCTCATTCCACTAGGGCTACTGCCACTTCAACAGCATTTCTAAGGGGTGGCAACTAAGGATATTTTGGAAGCAGCTACTTGGAGTTCAGTGCATACTTTCTCTAAGCATTATCACCTTCCTATCTACTCTAAGTCTAGGGCTGGTTTTGCCACAGCTGTTTTGCAAGGCATGTTGTCAGCTCCTGCTTCTTTATGATTTGCCAGCCTCCCTTACCTCTGCTTTGGGATTCTACCCAATAGTAAGGACTGCAGCAATGGGGAACGAAGAACATAGTACAGTTTTGTACCTACCATAAATGTAGATGTTCGAGGATCCCCATTGCTGCAGTCCAATTTACCCTCCCTCCTTCCCCTCTGTGTTTAGGGGTGGTTGTGTAGGTGAGGTTACATGCTTATATTTTTGTATATATTCTTGTATATATTGTACATATTTTTGGTGCAGGTATTTTGGGCCTTGTCTTTTTAGGGTCTTCTGACATCTGGGGCAAGAAAAGACTGAGGATATGCCGTCGGTCATGCGCATTAGTACCCTGACGTACTGATGTCAGTCTAATGTGCCCTGACCGACGTCAGCCTTATACTCTGGTATTCGGGCCGACTGGACGCGGACTATACCCAATAGTAAGGACTGCAGCAATGGGGATCCTCGAACATCTACATTTATGGTAGGTACAAAACTGTACTTTTTAATCTGAATAATGTGTACACATGAGAATAACTGCTAACAAACTGGAATGAACTAGATTCAAATCTACAACTTTCTCTTATGTACAAGCCATAATCCCACCAGCCTAGCTAATCAGTCTGTTGTGATTATAAGAAGTGATGGAAGTTAAACACCTTACAGTTTGTGGATATATGCAGATAGAGCATGACATACATATTAACAAGTGTAACAGTCGAAGATAAAATTGTGTAAGTATACATATGTACCTAACCATGTGGATAAAGACATAAATGTACACAGTTATTGTATGCTGAACCTAGCATGGTGTTATGTCATAATAAATAAAATGTGTACCCATGTAAATAATACTTCAACATTCCAGTCTTCTGCTATGTACATATGCATCAATGCAACTATGTATGAATAAATAGAAGAATATATGTAGGTCAGTAGATATACCACTATGCGTAGCTGTCCTTATGTTTGACTTTTTATATAGACATGTACAAACTTTAAATAAATGTGAATGTGTGCATATATGACATGAGAAGTAAAAGTAAAGTGCAAATGCTGCCATGTGCATTAGATAAGCTGCTGTATATATTTAACATCACAATGTACATAATACATCCAGATTGCATTGTGTGACAAAAATGTTGATGTCCATAGCATAACTGACTAATAGACTGGAACACTGCCTTTCATAACATATTTTTGCAATTCTTTCATGCCTGTGTAAGAATAATCAAACTGGCCAATCCTGTATATGTCATCACATTTCCTGCAGAGATATCCCTCAGTTACAACAGGTCAAGTATATTTGTGATGTCAGCATTGTCATAACAGGGAGGCAAGTTAACATGTAATACTGTCATATATACCTAACTAGTTTCTACATTAACCACATGACTAAAGTTTACATTTAATTATAAATATGCATATCCATAAGTCATATTCATTTGTACAGGAAACATAAGTAAATTATTGCAGTCCAAAAAAGTAGAATGTTGAGATGACACCAGGCTGTTAGCATAAAATAAACTATCTTTTATTTTAAAATAACATAAGCACTTTCACAGCTCTTGCTGATGCTTCAGATGTCTATAAAAATGCAGTCACACACACAGCAATTTATACAGAAATCCAACTAGCAAATCAATCAATTAAGCAATTATGTATTAAAAGAATACAAACAATGAATATAATACAAATTAAAAAAAACTAAGAGATGAACTTAAAATCAACTAATGCACATAAGTATATGTAAATCTCATCTAAAAAGTGTGTGTTTGTAACAAATGTTTAAGGGTAACTTTATAATTTAGTCCTGAACCATAATCAGCCCTTAATCTGGCTATCTACTTGCTCTCTAAGCTTTCAGTGTCCTTCATAAGATCTCCCATCCTGTTAGAAGCTGCTACCTGTGCTAGAACTTGAAACTTGAAACAATGTGTGTGTGAAGTCAGCTTCACATGTTTAGAAAGAGCACTGCACTTAGTACCAGTATATATATGTCAAATGTTCTACTACACATTCCTTAAACTGTCTGTTGGTCTTGCCTACATAAAACGTCATGCAGGCAGTGCAGCATGCTAAATAAACCACATGAGAAGACGTGCAAGTTGCTTGAACATCAAACACATACTGTTTACCCTGATCTGGATGTATAAACATACAAGTGGTGTCAATATATCTGCATCACTTACAAGTGTGACATGGTCTGGTTCCTTTATAAGTGGAACCCTTTTTATTCCTAGTAGTCCTACCATCAATAAACTGTTTTGGATAACAAAGCATCTGTTTTAAAGCTTGTTTCATCTTAAAGATAAACTTGGGTTGTTCACCCACTATCTTTTTAAGATTATTTGTTGTTATAATTGATATCATAAGGAAACATTGGCCCAAGACATACCCTGTAGTATAAGAATAAGTCATTGGTACCCTGCATTTGCCATCATTCAGTCTCTTGGGGCGAATTGAAGATGGATTTGAAGAAAAAAAAGGGCCGGTCTCTACCTTCTCTAACATCAGAAACCTTGTTCAATACTTGTACATTAGACCTCTTGTAGCCCCTATCCACAAACTTATTCTCCAGGTCTTTCATTTCAGCCATAAAATTGCCATCACTGACATTCACCCGAGACTCTTAAGTCCTTGCACTATGTTGTCAAATACATATTTAGGGTGCTTGCTTGTTCAGTGTAAAATGTTCCTGTACAGTGAAGTATTCATCTGTCCACTGCTTGAAACCCTGATAAGTACATCTAACTAATTTCCACCTTGGAATACTCAGCTGTAAATCTCAGAAATGTTGTACTAGCATTGATCTCTTCCATAAACGTAACCAACTCATCTTGTGTACCCTTCCAAATCAAAAATAAATCATCCACAAAACTTCTGTAAAATAAAATATGTTCGACATATGTATCAATCAAAATGTGCTTAAGTTCCTAGATGAGCATGAGACTAGCATAGCTGTTGGCACATGTGCCCATTGCTACACCATCATTACCATCAGTCCAGATGATGTCATACAGCTCAACTTGTCTTTAATACAAATTACCTTGTTATTAACATCAAACAGTGTAATTTTACTATAAAAAATAATTGTCAGACAACATAACATTTATTTTGTCAGCATACCATGAAGAATCTAGAATCACAATAGGGCCCCCCTTAATCAGCAGGGTGTATAACAATGCTTTGATCACACATTAAATAAATGTTCAGGCACTTCTTTCTCCCTAACAGTCATATTAAAAAAGTGTTCCCCTTATTTGCAGAATCATAGCTTTTATAAATTTCATCTAAACATATTTTTTCAAATGCCTCAAGAGGATGTAAAACAGGAGTGCTAGTGCTTGGCTTCCTAAAAACATATTCACTAGAAGTAACTACATTGTCTTTATACATATACTTTAACATTAATTTCTAGTGAAAGTTTTCACATCAAAAACCATCTCTGTAATATCAGTACTCTGGGAGGGCACAACAGAAAGACCCTTCTGCAACAATGATAATTCTTCAGTACTTTACAAGACAAGTTATAAATAAAGTCTTATGCCAGTATCTCTTTATGCTTGGTGTTTCTACAGAGTCCTGATTCTGTATAAATTGCGGGTTGTGTGTGTGTGAGAGACTGCATTTTTATACTGACATCCGAAGAAGCAGCAAGAGCTATGAAAGTGTTCATGTTGTTTTAAAATAAAAGATTGTTTGTTTTATGCTGAGAGCCTGGTGTCATCTCGTCATTCTACTTTTTTGGACTGCTTTACTGTGGTTCATTTGTTTGGTAAGATGTTTACACGGCACAGGTTGGTTATTTTTTCCTGTTTATAAGTAAATTATTGTTCACATATATCATAATATGGAAGATTATGCAGATAACAAACCACATATATCTCCAGTATAAAACTGTGTCAGCACACTGAATTTAACTTTCATAGTTTGCAAGAAAATATTTGTCTGTACTTGAAACATATAAATAGCCATTAAAGGAATCCGTGTACAATTGTGGGATTCAAACCTACACGTGTAAAGTGGGTAATAGGGCAGTCAGTGACTCCCCATACAGTGCTAACCCTACAGCTCTAACACAATATAAGGGTTGCAGATCAACACTTCTTATACTTTGACAACACACACACACACTATATATATATATATATATATATATATATATATATATATATATATATATAAATAAAACGAGAGAGATCTATATTAATTTATTTATTTCAGCCATGATGCCTGCAATGTTCTTACATTCATTAAAGTGATGAAAGAAGTAATGGATTATAAAATTATGAATTTTAAAATTTAGAGAATTAATCTGTCAGCATTCACACATAAATCAGTAAGTATATTGTGCGATGTTTCTAGAACTTTGCTGATAATGAAAATGAAGAAATGAGTAGTCATCCAAGGCCTAAGATCTATAGTCAGTGCACTGTGGCCATGCTAGATGTGTAAAAATCTGTAAAGTACAAGTTAGCAAGCAACTATAGATCTTCCATATGTGATGTGCAGTATTAAATGAATTATCACCAAGAATTTATCCAAACTAGACTATGTTGGGATTTGAACCCACACATAGGGTTCGATTTGCCACGTTGTATAGCCAGTTAATTTCAGGGTCATAGCATTTCTTTAAATGTTTTAAAAGCATATATTATAGAATAGTTGGTGTAATAGTTTTTGTAATGTCTGTATTAATATACAGGAATAATAGACAGTCCTGCGTAAGGTTCACCCTGGCCCAATATAGTTACTGATAACTTCTGAATACATTGATACATGAATGTAAACTTTAAAGATTAAAATGTATTATTCTTCCATGTAAATTAATATTAGTAGTACAGATATACATGGATTATAATGGAAACACACCACATCACCGAAACACGTTTACTACATACATATATGATAATGCAGGTGTTAAGGTATAGTGTATGTTGCTTACTGTAGCATCAGATGTCTGTGACCCTCTGGCAAAGATCCTCCATGTCCCTTTGATGTAGATCATCATAGGTATAATGGATTTGCTTCCAGTCTGGTAGATCCCAGTTCATCTGCAGTGCTCCATCACTAGCTGATTCCATATGTCGAGCATCTCAAAGTTCCTTGGGCATGCAGATATAGTCTATTCATGGGCACAGACAATGTCATCTTCTGTCCAGTTCAGCAGCTAGACTTGCAGAAGTCTCCTCTCGGTTGATAGCCTCAGTATAGTTAGAGAATCCTTTGTTAGAATGACTTCTAAACAATGTTAACTGAGCTCCCACTCAGTTCACAGGTAGCAATGGTATGCTAAGAATATGAATCAATATTACATTTTAATGTTGGCACATATAGGATGGTAGCAGACTGTTGAAGGGCATTGAGCACGTGTTACAGATATTCCTGTTTATTGATGACATTTGGGCAGTTGCACTGAGCACTATACACTTAACTCCGAGCTATTGGTTAATGTGCTGAGATTCAAGAACTTATACGGATGTTCTGTAATGGGATTCTAAAACATTGAATCTAATGAACCTTGTTAATTATGCATGGCACAAATTATACTTAAAAGCTGTGTGCACTTAGCTAACATCTCTTTGCAGTATTGCTGACTGATGGCTAGCTTCCCAAAGTAAGCTGTTATCTTGCATTGCTGTGGTGAAATAAAGTGCTATTGTCATTTACCTATGTTCATATCATGCTGTGTAAAACAACTAAAACATATTTTCATGGATATGTTATGTGTAATTTTCTGCATTACAATCTGTCTGCTACATAAAGGATGGGGATAGACTTTAACAGTATTCATGCATATGGGTACATGTCCATTACTATTAAGGAGGCTTTCCCCATATGCATTTGTATGGCTACAAGCCCCAGTGAACTACAGATGGAATCCAAGTATATCTGCAATTATTGCAGATTAACTTTCAGTGTCTGAAGTAGGTTTGCTGAGAACAACAACTTATGGTGGTGTCTGGAAGTTGTATGTTCAGGAACTGATTTACAGATACTTTCTGATGCTTAATCATATAGTGGTAGTTGTGATTACTTTCAGTGGGATATAAGCAACATCAAGGTGGCTTGGCATTTACATTGTTTGTTGTTACTGTCATATAATGACTACATAAGTAGTCATTTTCATAAGTTAGTGCTTTACTACCTTGTTTCTTTAAAATTTTCAGTTGTTGTGCTGTTTACCATATCATAAAGGTCACATTTGTGATGCTGTCATTGACTGTAATAATATCTGTGATGCAACCTACGTGCTTGAGGTAGAATTGGTAGGTGTGGTTGGATGTGAAAATACCATTTTTATAGTACTGTAGCTGTGGCACATGCATGTCATGATAACCACTGATATGGGTTCAAATCCCACATATGTACATGTGGCACATATTGATAGCTGTGTATTTCTATGCTGATGGTGTAAGGCCTTATGGATCAGCTATTCAGACATGTTTTCCACTTATCTGTACATGACAGTAATATAGATGACACTAATTGTTTTGCATACTTATGCACTGCAAACGAGAGGCGAGACATTCATTTGACATAAGCTTCAAACATTATCAGTATGTGAACCCCTGTATAAAATCTAAGATGTGCATATCAAACTTTCAGATGTTCAACTGAAATGAGAAAGACAGTTCACCTCATGAAACTGAAGTAATTATAGAAGCCATGTGCAGCATAGTTTGAACCTGCTTGGATAGATGGGCAATACTGTGTGGAGAAATGAAGTGGAGATGGATCTTACAAACATAATCAGTGCTGTGGGTGGACACAACAGATCCAGGGAGGTTTGCCAGTGGCATTGCTCTGACATGATCCTCTTGGCAGCTAACGGACTCCACCGCTATGAGATGGTGAGGAATGCCATTGGAGATGGGCCACCATTGCCTCACCTGGATGAGATAGCAATGTTCCTGGCCTTCATTCATAGCACCTGCCAGGACTGTCAGATACCCAAGGAGGTATTGAGACTGGTGTTCTAGGAAGTGCAAGTATGTCCAATGTTCACAAACAGTGCAGCATACACTAATTCGTGAAGGATGTTCATTCCCACTTCTTACCATAATGTTATATTTGTGTTACAGCATCAGAACTACACTGTGACAGTGACAGCAAATCTGATGGTGATGCAGAATGTGTTATGGCATGTCATCTTACATACAGAGTGCAGCATGTATAATGTAATTGTTTTCTGAAGAAGTCTTCCGAGACGAAAGCATGACAATATAATAGTTTTGGCACTAAAAAGACTACTATCTTTTCCTAGACTGTAGTGCAGTGAAGTGGTTTTGGTTTTATGTGTAATGTTGTGTGTTTTAATTGCATAGCCTCATCAACATTGGAACAGCATCATCACGACATGTTTGTCTCCATATTCTGTTAGTTATGTCTCTGATGGTATGACTGAGGTGTGTATTCGCATGTTGTTGTTTGTGTGCCATTTTAACTTTCAGATACATCTTTATGAGAAATGGGCCATGAAACAAGGCACAGACAGACCAAGTAAGGTTGTTCATACTGTTGCTGAAGTGCAACACTGTTTAGCTCACCTGTGATCTGTGATAGCAGTGTTGACTTGTTCCTTACACTAGTGCATCCTCATGACATCTGCACAATTTGACACACTGGTATCTCCATATTCTGTTATTGTGATCCATAGCTGTTGCGCGCCCCTGTCTTCTGTTATGACTAAGGAGTATACCCACATGTTGTTGTTTTTTGTGCCATTTTAATCTACAGACACATCTTTGCATGACATGAACCATGAATAATTAGGCTCAGATAGACCTGGTAAGGTTTTTAATGTTGCGGCTATAGTGCAACACTGTTTAGCACACCTGTGATCTATAATATTTATGTTGACTTGTTCACTACACAAGTACATCTTCATGACATCTGCACCATTTGTCATGCAAGTGTCTCCTTATTCTGTTAGTGTGATCCATAGCACTTGCGTGCCTCTGATGTTCTTCATGTTTCACTGTTGCAGTTGTTACATTTGGGTTATCTGCCTGCAGGTAGCCCTCAGCCGGTCTAAATATCAAAGTCTTGGATTCCTGCGTCAGATGCTGTCTCCTTTTCCATGATATCAGGTTGTCAGGGGTGTAAAACATGCAGCCGATGCCATTACATCAGTCTTTCTTGCTGCGCGGTACCCAAAGCAGAAGCAGTTCGCAAATTCCGGTCGGCCAACTCCTGAAATGTTCATTTTCGAGTTTCAGAACCGAAGTCTTAAAAAAAGCTAAGTACCCCATTGGGAATCCTTTTTCTTGCTCTTAACTGATGTCAGTAAAAGTTAACAATTGTATTACCTGTGGAAAGCAAATAACTCATAAAGATTTTCATTTGTACTGCATTCCTTGCTTAGGCCCAGACCACGACGTCCCTTGCTGTCGGTTTTGTGCCTTATTCAACCCACCAGTTTATTCGTTGTCTGTTTCTTTTTGCAGCAAATTATTTTGGTACTCGGTTTAACTATCCAGAAATGGCTTTGGTAAGCCATCCGACTACCGACATTCCGATAAAATGTAAAGATAAAGACCGAGACGGACTGCATAGGTCCAAAGCTGCCGACGACGCTTCCGTTAAGCTAGTCGCCAGTTTGGCGTTACTCAGTGAGGTTCTTTTGCAGCCCCTGATACCCACTACTTCAGATTCGCAGGCTTCTACTGAGACCCATTCGGAGTCCGGTATGCCGTGAGATGCTTTTTCAGCTATGGAACCAGCAGATGCCTCTACCTTGGATGGGTCCGGAGCTGCTGTGCAGGCAACGGCTTCTGAGGGTGTATTCAGGCCTACCGACTTGCATTTCAAACTAACACCATCTTCTTCTTCAAGACCACTCAACCCACGCCTTGAAAACCAACGTCCAAACCACATGGTCAGGCCCATATGCCTAAAAAACAAATGATAAGAATGGCTGAAGACTTTATTACTTAGGGGAAGCCAGCCTTCACCTCTAAGAGACCTAAGACTGATTTTCCTTTTGATTCTTCTGATCAGGATTCTGAAATTTCTGTTTCTTCTGATTACCAGGATTTGCTGTTATCTATCTATGAGGATTCTGATGCAGAGGATTCCATTCCCTCTGCTTCCCCTCCAAAGATTTTTCTTTTGGTGAAACCTTGCGCACTCTTAGGTAGCATTTCCGTTGGGAAAGCCAGGATTACTCTGACTCCAAAAAGAGGCTTAGGGAATTCTTACTCCTCCCTCACCACAGGCCTTTAGCTATCCCTCCTGTCCTAGACATTGTAGATGATGCCTTCTTGGAATCTAGCCTGGCCCCAGGCACTTTACCTCCAGCTCCCAGGAAGCCTGACAGGTATTACAGAGTACCTGACTCTCAAGTTCCTCTTCAAAAATCCTACTGCGGACCCAGAGACCATTTCCCAAGGACATAAAGGTATTAAGGCTACTACTGCCAAAAACCCTACCCCCTCTGATAGAGATTCCAGGGCCTTTGGACAGATGGGGTAAGAAGGTATACACTTCTGCTACTTTGGCCATTATGGCCTTAAACTGCCAGTTTCATATGTTAAAGGATTAGCAGCATGTTATGGGACTACTTAAACAGAAAATGATGTTGATTCCTGACTGTGCTGAAAATAAAGACTTACATGATTTAATGCATTCTTCTGAACAAGTTGGTAAACATACTTTGCAATGTGGTTTTGACTCTTTAGAAGCATCTTGCAGGGCTGCTGTGACTGGGTCTGTATTTAGAAGTCATGCTTGGCTTAAGGAGCAAAATTTGCCAGATCATGTTAAAGCTAAATTCCTGGATGCTCCCTTAAACCAAGACCGCCTGTTTGGCAACAAAGCAGAAGTAGTCCTTCAAAAGATGGAGGAAAAAGCTAAATAGATGCAAACTGTTAAATATTTCCTGCAAGTACAGCCTCCTAGATTTCGCAGGCATTGGCCTTCTAAAAATTGGTCCTTTCCTGTCTCTTCCAGGCCTTCTCAGTCCAAGCCCAGGAACAGCAGACCACCTAGGCTACAGTCTCAAGGTACTCACAGGCCTAAGCAGTGGGGGACTCCCACTTCCAAAGCTGGAAGTAGTAAGACACCCCCCTATGGAAAAATGTCACAATGACTTAACCTTAAACCTTCCAAGCCCTACTCATCTGCCTGCTCCCTTAGTGGGAAAGATCGCCTTGCATGCAAAAAACTGGGAACTCGTTACCCAGGACAAATGGGTTTTAAATATAGTTTTCCAAAGATACAGATTCCACTTCCACACCTTACCAACCCCAAACAGTTGGCAAGACCTTACCCCCAAATCAGTGGGCAGAGGCTCAACAGCAGGTTCTCTCTCTTCTAAGTATCATGGCTATTCAACCTGTCCCAGCAGAAGAAAGGGGACAAGGTTTCTGCTCAAGACTTTTCCTGGTACCCAGAAAAGACAGCTCCTGGTATCCTAGCCTGGACCTCTCTATTCTAAACACCTTTTTGGTAATCTCAAAATTCAAAATGCTAACACTTCGACAGCTGCTTCCTATGCTAGGCAAATATGCCTGGTTGGCAACCTTAGACTTAAAGGAAGCTTACCTGCACACTCCAATAAGGGAATCTTACAGGAAATACCTACGCTTCAGAGCAGGCTGCATGCACATCAGTTCTCTGCACTTCCCTTGGCTTATCTACTGCACCCAGGGTATTCACAAAGTGTCTAGCTCCAGTCAATGCATTTTGCAGGCAAAGAAATATTCAAATATACCCATACCTGAAGGATTGTCTAATTCAGGCAGACAGCCAGGACATGCTACTAAAACATCTGGCATTTGTAAAGAAACTTCTAACCTAACTGGGGTACACCATAAATGAAAGGAAATCTCATCTAGTCCCCTGCCAACAAATTGTATTCCTGGGAGCAAGCTTGAACACAACTTTCCAGATGGCTTACCTCACACCAGAGAAACAAGTTTATTTGACAGCCTACTTCAAACTACTGGCCACAGAGACTCGGCTATCAGCAAGGAAAATCCTGCAAGCCCTGGGGTTCCTGGCCTCTTGCATTATTCTAATTCCATATGCAAGACTGCATATGAGAAAACTACAATGGTATCTGAAAAGCCTATGGTGTCAACATTCTCAGGACCTGGAATCAATGATTCCTATCATTCCTTACATAAAGACAGAGTTCCTTTGGTAGGAAGAGGCCTGCTACCACAACAAGGGGCTCCCATTCATTCTACCCCCTGCCGCCCAAACCCTAACGACAGACGCATCAAGACTATGAATGGTGGGCTCACTTGGCAGGGCAGTGCATTCAGGGCAAATGGAACCAGAGTCAGATGCACCTGCATATCAGTCAAAAAGAAATGTTAGCTGTACAAAATTTCCTGACAGCCTTCAAGGACCACATTCTTCCAGGACAATTATTGGTAAAGGCAGACAACACCACTGTTATGTGGTACATAAACAAGCAGGGGGGAACCCACTCGTACCCTGTCTGCAAACTAGCCATAACTCTGTGGAACACAGCCTTGAGCTGCCAAGTGCAGCTACAAGCTCAATTCCTGCCAGGCAAGCTAAATTCACTGGCAGACCTAAGCAGAAATCTCATGGACCCACACGAGTGGAAACTGGAACCAAAGATATTCAACCTTTTGAGAAACAAATGGGGGAATCCAGAGATAGACATGTTTGCCTCCCCTCAGAATTACCAATTGGACAAATTCTGCACATGGACTTCCCACAGTCAAGCTTGGAAAGTGGATGCCCTGTCCTTCACCTGGGAAAGCCTTTCAGTTTATGCCTTTCCCCCTTCTGCCTCTCCTCCCAAATGTTCTGCTAAAGATCAAACAGGACAAACCAAAGACAATACTGATTGCACCAGACTGGCCATGCCA
The DNA here is from genome assembly GCF_019279795.1 of Protopterus annectens. Taxonomy (NCBI): domain Eukaryota; kingdom Metazoa; phylum Chordata; order Ceratodontiformes; family Protopteridae; genus Protopterus; species Protopterus annectens. Next base: position 1,299,606,758 of record NC_056735.1, read on the forward strand.
ACACTGGTATCCCCTCTTGTGCAGTATGTCACTGCTGGAACCATGGCACCTGCCTCAGACCCCTTCCCTGCTGCCCCAGCAGGAGGGCCAGATTCTGCACCCTCAACTTCAAACCCTGAACAATGCAGCCTGGCTAATTCCTTGAGCTCTCTAATAACATCCCTCAGTAAGCAGGTGCTAGATGTCATTCTGGAGGCAAGAAGGCCTAGTACTAGAAAATCCTATACTGAAAAGTGGAAAAGATACTGTTCCTGGAGCCAGACTCAGGGGGTGGGCACAACGGTGCCCAACTTACCGCATATTCTTCAGTACTTAACAGAGATGCTCCACAAGGGCCTTTCCTTCTCGTCAATTAAAATTCATGCCTTTGCCATTTCAGCTCATTATAATACTGAACCACCCCTCTTTTCTCACCCCCTGCTAAAGCAATTCCTCAGAGGGACCAAAAATGTAAGACCACCCAGGAGAGCCCCTACTCCAGCTTGGGACTTTAACTTTGTATTGGAAAAGCTCACTCTACCTCCTTTTGAGCCAGATGCAACTTTTTCTTCTTTAGGATTTTTCCCGGTTAGGGGTCGCCACAGCGGATCATCTGTCCACTCATGACTGGCAGTGGAGTTTTACGGTGTCGAGTTGCCAGCCCGGCACCCAGCCTTCCACAGAAGGCACACACACGCACGTACACAGTCATGCCTAGGGCCAATTTAGACTGTCCTGTCCACCTACAGCATGTCTTTGGCATGTGGGAGGAAACCAGAGCACCCAGAGGAAACACACGCTACCACAGAGAGGACATTAAGACTCCGCGCAAAAGGACCCCAGCCAAGGATTTAACTGGAGAACCTCTTGCTGTGAGGTGACAATGATAACCACTACACCACCATGGCCGCCCCTTTGAGCCAGCTGCAACTGCAGAGTTGAAATTCCTTTCTTGGAAAACAGTCTTCCTTCTAGCCATCACTTCAGCAAAAAGAGTGTCTGAGTTACAGGCCCTCATGGCAGTGGAGCCATTCATCATCTTTCATGCAGACAGGGTGTTTCTCAGGACCAATCCTTCCTTTATGCCCAAAGTGGTGTCTAGTGTGGCCCTTAATCAGTCCATTCATTTGCCTACTTTTTTCCCAAATCCACAAAACAAAGGAGAACAAATACTGCACTCTTTGGACATGCACAGGCAACTTGGATTTTATTTGGACAGGACTAAGCCTATCTGAAAATCTGAACAGCTGCTAGTTGGCTTTGCTGCAGGGGCAGAGGGGAAGGCCATTTCAAAGCAAACCATTTCTAAGTGGATAGCCCATTGCATTCATTTCTGCTATAAGCACCATGGAAAACCTGCCCCACAGGGGGGGATAAGATCACATTCCACCAGGGCTGCATCTACCTCTACAGCCTTTCTCAGAGTTGTCCCTACCAGGAACATCCTAGAAGCTGCTACCTGGAGATCTGTACATACCTTCACCAAGCATTACCACATGCCTATTTTTTCGAAATCCAGAGCTGGTTTTGCCACTGCAGTTTTGCAGGGCTTGATACCTGGTCCTAATGCTCTCTAACTTCCTCCTCCCTTCCCTAGCTTTGGAAATCAACCCAAATGTAATGACTGCAATGGTGAAACACGAAGAACATAGTACAGTTGTGTATACTTACCGTAAATGTAGATGTTCGAGTGTATTCACTTTTGCAGTCCTGGTTACCCTCCCTCCAGCCCCCTGACTTCTCTTGGCTATACTTTTCTTCTTGTTTAGTGTATTTCAGCTTTCTGGTGTATTTGCTTTTTGTTGGAGGTGTAACCTAATATACAATTGCTTTCCATTATGGGGGTACCTGACATCTGGGGCAAGAAAAACTGATGTAATGGCATTGGCTGCATGTTTTATACCCCTGACGACCTGACGTCGTGGAAGAAGAAACCGCATCCAACGCAGGAATCCAATACTTTGATATTCAGGCCGGCTGAGGGCTACCTGCAGGCATCAAATGTAATGACTGCAACAGTGAATACACTTGAACATCTACATTTATGGTAAGTGTACACAACTGTACTTTGACTGCAGGGTATACTTGCATGTTGTTTGTATGCCATTTTATAATTCAGGTTCCATTTTACATTGAATGATACGGTCCCCAACCAGGGAGGATGTAACTGGTAAGGCAGTATATATGGTTGCTACATTTCACTATTGATAATTACATTTGTGAACTTCATGACTAATGTGATCCTGTTCACCTGCATAGGACACCTTCAGTCTGCACATCATCTTCGCCCATCAGGTATGCATATATTTTATTATACATCAGGTGGAATGCTACTTAATGCCTTGTATGTATTTACTACTGAGTTATGTACATTTATCTTTTTAAATGACTGTGGCATTTCAACCATTACCACAAGAGGTGGAGTCAGAGGAGGACATGTCAGGTAGGTTTTCGTAGTAGTATTGACATTATCTCACATAGTTTATCTAGACCCTGAACCACCCACAGCCATGATGACCTGGTAGGTCTATATAACCAGAAGCATTGTAGTTCTATAGTTGTCCAAATTTCAGTCATATGCTGTATTATTTTACTTTTGTGATTGTATGTGACATGTGTCCTCTGTCTCTTTTTGCAGCACATCTACTACCTGTCTCCACCAGTAGCCAGTCCATGATTCTGTGGTGGATCTGATGTGCTTCACTCTGACAGTGCAGCCAATGACACAAGGACCACTGCAGTGGTTTCATTGCCCAGCCAAGAAGGGGATATACATGGTTCAGTGTGTGGTCTCCGAAAAGGAAGATAATATGGCCGGCTATTCTGATGATGTGGGGACATCAGATGATGGACTTGATGACTGTGACCCACTGTCCCTGGTAATGATGGTGACCTCCCCCTGATGGGCCAATGCTGTCCATCATACTACAAGTGGGATTGTAGCTGATATGCATTGATGTACATCAGAGGGTGTCTGTTTACTATTACAGCCACATGAGCATTCACAGTGACATCATGGTTCTGACCTGGGCACACTTGTCCATGCCACCAATCATGTAGCACACCAGCTGTGTGCGTTACATGAAGGTCAGGATTGCAGACATGGAGAGGTTATAGTAGCACTGGCTGTACAACATGACAGTGTAGTATTTGTTGCACTGTCTGTTGTAAGACTTGTTACAGCAGTACAAGAGCAGCAGTGCTGTACAGACTGGCTGTTATGTACTGCGACTGTACTGAGAAGATTACTTCCAGTCAATAAGAGGCAGGCCCCATCTCATTAGACCCAGACATGGCCCTCAGACATTGTCTGTGCTGCAACATGCACACATCTGCTATTGGTTAGTCAACTATGAGCCTGGCTGTTACATTCATACAGACACATCACACTACTGTTGATACCTCTCATACCTGCACTGTGTCCTAAACTAATAGTGTCAGCCTGTCTGGAGCCTCAATACAGCACTGTGGGCTTTGTATTTTCAGAAGTGGCAGGGGCAGCCAAGACTGTGGTGTGAGCCATGGGCATGGGCACCCTAGACTGTATTAGAGTAACACTGTTGATTGAGCTGATGTGTGCCATGTGTCATTCTTACTTTATGGCAGTGATGACACTGTGCTGAGCACTTACTAATCACTCTGTAGATGGTTTCTCAAATATCTGTTGCCACAGGGCTTTTCTGATCAGTTATCTGACCTAGGTGACTAGCTTCAAGTTGTGGTATGTAGTACATATTCATGTGTGCCTTCTCATATCCATTTGATTCCACAAACATGGATACTTGCTGTATCCAAAACAATGCTGCATATTCCTTGGCTGATGTGTACTCATTGTCATTGATGCTGCACATTATCAAACGTATTCTTACCTCTAAGTGACTCATGTTACAGCAATAACCTGTACAGCGAAACATTTCCTTATGTGTGACATTCCATGTCAAGCATGTGATGTGAGACTTTTGTAGTATTTTTCTTTTTGGCCAGTTTTTAGGATGTTTGTCATTACTTATGCTGGTGTATGCTGTTTAGTGTGTCGTACCACACTTTTCACATCACTGTGCTATGTGTGATGCATCATTGTTAGCATATAATCCCTGCATTTTTGTAATGTTTGTGCTGATACAACCCCCTACACTGCATGGGCATAGATTTTTTTGTGGTACTGCTATTTTATGGCTACATTCCCATGGAAGTCATCTGTATATGATAATATTCTACCAGTAGAACACTTTATGTTGTGCACACCTCCTGCGTGCCACATATATGCCAATATGGTCCTCTTTGGTGATGTACTTTGCAGAGAGACTTCCTGTGGTGATGATTCCTCTGTGTACATCCTCATGTGTTCCTTGCTGAGTTGTGTGTGTATATAGTTTTACAGGTAACTCATACGCTTCTGTTGTGTATGATGTTCAGTGTGGACAACTAATGTTTTTTTTTTTTTTTCCATTAGTTATGCTCTGTGTTACTGTTGTATGGCACCTCTGTTTGAACATCACTGTTTAGTCTGTGTACATTTGTCTTGTCATGACTTAAACATTTCCTGGAAAAAATCCTAAGTCTTCTAGATTGTGTTGCATATTTGGTAAACATGCATATATACTTCCATTTTTTTCTCTTTTTTTTTTTTTTTGTGAATTGCTTATCCAATCTCTCTTCTCAATCCTTTCTAACCTACTCTGATTGATTGTTATAGTTGTGAAATATTTTATGTCCTGTACTAATTATTCCTTTTTTAATGGCAGCTTCTGTTCTAGATTCTGCTAAAAATTCTACCAGTGTTGGTCATTTGTTTAGAACCCTCTTATTTATTTATCTCTGCCTGTACTCTAATATCAGTCCCTGATAGGGAAGACCATCTCTAACCTGCAGTCCAAATAAATTATTGCCGCCTTTCCATTCTATCATCTTTCCCTCTCTAGTTATTTGCCTTGGTTCCTTTGCCAGTTTTCTTTAATGAATTCCATCCCACTCTTTCCTGTTTTCTGTATCCCTAATTGAAGTTATCCCTATCAGCAGAATCTCTCTTCTTTATGCCCGTGTTGGTTTAGTTCTTAGAATACTTTCTGCTACTTTATGGATATAATATTCTGTGTGATTGTTATTCTTCTCCTTAAAGGCCTGCATCCAAAATCCCAGTCTCTCCTTGTTTCTTGACCTTACCCCGTTTCATAATCATCCCTTTCCACTTTGAATTATAGTTTTCTGCTTGTGCTATGTATGAGAATCTTAACTATGTAGCTCTGAAATACCCCATTCAAATGGGGTAATCCTAATCTGCCATGTTCTACTGGAAGAATCAGCTTATCCCACTTGACTTTTGCCATCTTCCACTCCCAGATAAAGTCCAGCATTTTGATTGGGACATGGATGCACTCTGCTGCATAGAGGGCATGGGGGAAGTTGTCAGTGGCATAGAACTGTTGGATGACAGTTCTGCACTCCATGGCTGTTGTTGGAAGTGTATGTATTCATCAACTTTGGTGCACATTGCTGCCAGGGAACTGTGTGAAAATGCAGCTGTCTGAGGCACTCCTACAGCATTGATCATATACCACTGAAATTTCCCAGAGGCCAGTATATCCAAACTCAGGCACACTTTTGTTTCTACAAATATTAGGTTACCCTGCAACTGCAAGCATACATGTGGCACGCACACATCCTGCCCACAGCCTGCACCAGCTGTCAATATAATCTGTATCCATCTATCATTTCCTGTTCAGAAAAAAAATGGATTAATTGTAGCCTGGCATGGATCTTGGCTGGCTGCCTTCTAGGAGACATTTACAGATCATACTCTCCTATGGCTTACAGTACCTCAGCCTGCTCTAGTGCATCAAATGCCAGTAGCATTTTTAAGTTATATTTGCTGAATCTGCAGAATTACTTGGGAATTTGAGGAATATAGCAGAATTAAAATTAAGCACATATGGCCTGCACTGAGTGCTTTCAGAAGGTTGTTGGTGAAGTTACTCTGTCACATTGAAATTGTATTTGGCCCACCATGTTTTGGAATCTGGTGGTTGTGTGCAGAGTCCACAATTATTCTATGCTGAATAGATAATTATTTGGTCTTATTTTAGCATCCATTATGGATTCATGTCCACCACTGATGCGCGCTGGTGTCTTTAGTGGATATGCTGCTCTGTCTGCAACTATCTTTTGGAATCCAGCTCATAACCTCTCAAAGTTTAACCTCAAATCATTTTAGCAGCTCTGAACTCATTTAACTGGACTCTTCTAAATGCCTTACCACTACATAGGAAGAGAGTAAAATTTAACTTTGTCTGTTATCTTACAAATCAGACGAAGTTGAATGGAAACTAAAGATGAGGCATGGAAAGAATGGCAGAAACTTAAAATTCACAAAACCTGTTGCTCTTTAAAGATCTTCATAAGCTTACCAAAAAGCAAATTAATCATGTTATGCAGCATGGCACACACGTTGACCATCTGTGATGCTTTTCTGGTGTGTATTGGAGTGTACACCTCGATGTGTACAGACATCTGAATCTTGCTTTCAGCATGCCAAACACATGCTTGATGTGTTTCCTGTCATGGTTTGTTCCATGATATAACCCCCTAAAATTCTGGTCATCAGTTAAAGACATTTTTCACCCAGGAGCTAACAGTGACCTTAACCCTTGTCCCAGTAACTCACCCTTAGAAACAGACACAAGTTTAATTCATACTTCATTGACAGCTCAACTGCCCTCACCAATGAATCTATTCCTGACTATATGACTCATGTTTACCCCTATTCACTAATACAGCCACTCACACTAAAACCAGTCACCACCTCCTTCATAAGAATATTACTATCCAAATTTAAATCCTTCTCATGCCCTGCAGATAACCTTCCTGTAGAATACCTCAAAACTGCTGCTAACTGCATTGCGTATCAAGTCTCCTTTCTTATAAACAGCTCAGTACAAGAATCCTGTATTCCTACCATCTGGAAAAATGCAATATCATCCCTTTTTATAGAGGTGGCACTTCTACTGAGATATCTAATTTAAGACCCATTGCCATCTTATTCCCCTCTCAAAATGTTGGAAAAATGTGTCCATAAACAAATATTCAGTATCTCTTAAAGGAACATTTACTAACAACATGCAATATTGTTTTAGACTTACCCATAGTGTGACAACTGCCCTTTTTAACTTTTGAAGATATAAAAAATAAAACCAAGGATAGAGGTAAACTCATATCTTCCTTTTTCACAGACTTTTCAAAAGCTTTTGACACTCTGTCTCATAAAAAACTCCTACTACAGCTGTCCACAATGGGTATCTCATAACCTATGCTTCAGTGGTTTAATAATTACTTTTCTGAATTCCACCAGGCAGTCAAATGGAATTTTCTCCTTATCTACCCATCATTACAGGTATCCCACAAGGCTCTGTCCTTGGTCTTCTTCCATTTAAAATAAACAATGTTCATACTTCTGTACAACAATCATCCCTTGTACAGTATGTAGACAATTCCACCTTTATCTGCTTCTCAGACAATCTAGACAAGATTACACAGCATGCCTTTGACTCTATTAAAAACTAGCTTTGTGACCACCAATTCCTTCTTAATATAAAGAAAACCATAGTCTTTTTAATTTTCTCCAAATCATTTATCCATGAGGAAAATAACTTTAAACAATATGCCAATTGAAGTAGTGCCCCTTACAAAATTGCCCCAAATATGACCTTTACATACAGAGCATAAAAAAAAACTTACAAAAAAGTAGGAATCCCATATAGAGCCAAAAATTCCCTCCTGTATCCACCAATCACTCCCCAGTAATGGGGGTCAAAATGGAGAGATGATGAAATCAGCAAGAAAAGAAGAATGGTATTGCTGGAACTGAATTCATCCTTACATGTTGGTTAGTACCTTCATATTGTGGACCCTGTTTTCACAGAATCTCTCCAAGATGACACTGATGTATAGACTGTATTTTATATAGCATATATCATGGCGAGAGGTAGGTTTAAAAAAAAAAAAAAAAAAGGATGTAAAAGTGGCCAATCCTGGTGTATGCACTGGTGCTAGGACTGGAATTACGAAATGGAAGTGTAGAATCATCATGGAAACATTCCTACAACAGGGTTAGGCCAGGCTTAGGGGGAGGATGGCCCCCTGTTGTAGAAGGAAATAGTAGCTCACAAAAACTGACAGGCCAGAAAAGAGCAATAACGATAACATTGGACTATTATTTATTTTATGTATATATGTGTGCATATATTTATTTTGTTTACCAGGAAGGTCCGATTGGGCACAGGTCCCAGGGAGAACTGCTCCATTCTACAGAATGAGTAGAAGCCTTTCTACAATATTTACATAATAAATGAACATACATAGTGCAGTATAGTAATGATATTACAGTTAATTAAAAATAATAGTAAATAAACATACATAAAATATCAATGGTATGACAGTTAATGAAAACATGACCATTAAAACAAGAATACTGTAAAATATTTGAGAATGTCAAGCTTATAGGAGTCTAGTTATTTTCAAATGGAATCAGCTGTAAATGGAAGAAGTAGCTGTATTATGGCCAATTATATAAAAGAGTGGTGACAGTTCGCAAGGGTTTGGTAATTTTCTAGGAACATCACATGTACAGAGCTGATATATGAGTAGGTAGGATTGTAGTTGAGTTTTAAATGATTTCAGGGAGTGTTCTAGTCATATTGCTAGTGAGATGGAGTTCCAAGATTTAGCGAGGTGGTGGGAGTATAGCGATTTGCCAGCAGAATTGATGGGTTTGGATACATGTTCATAGGTTCATACTAGGCCATCTGCCCTGGGGCAATTATAAGCCTAGCCCGATTTTGTTTGGCTTACGCCACCCCTTGATTTGAGTATACTGTGCCCTTTTTAAGGTTTAGTTTGCTGTGCCTCTGTCTAATAGTGACACGGAAGTAATCCCCGGGACAAACCTACGATCCCCCATCCACTCATCAAGATTCTTCTTGAAGAGATTCAGTGAGGTGCTCTGCCTAACATGAATTGGAATTCTATTCCAGAGTGAAGGGAGCCTCTGGGTTATGAATCTGTCCCTCCAGCAAGTTCTATTTATTTCAGTGCTGAGGTTCAAGTCCCTCGAGCGTGTGGCTCTAACGGATTTAGATTTACTGAGGTGGAGCATGTCCATTAATTCTGGATTGGACATAGCTTTATATGTCAGGCATAGATCGCCTCAAAGTAGGCGGTATGCAACTGAGTAGAGCTGGAATTTTTTTAACCGAGCAGCATATGACATCTGTTTGAGTCCCTTGATCCTCTTGGTGAGGTACTTTTGGGGTCTTTCTAATTGCTGCAGGTGTGTCGGGTAAGGTACATCCCAAAAGGGGCATTGTATTCTATGATGGGCCTGATGAGGGATGAATAAAGGGGCACGATTACCTCTCTTGATCTAGAGGTGAATCCTTTTATCATGAGGTGGGCTATGTAAAAGGTCTTTTTAACCACTTTGGCAATGTGGTTGTCAAAGGAGAGATTGCTATCAACTTGGGTCCCCAGATCCCTAATTTCTTTCTCTGTACTTAATGGGTTACCGCCTATGTGGTAATTTGTGGGCACATTGTTTTTGCCAAATGGTATGACTATACACTTTTTGGCATTTAGCTTTAGACCATAGCTCTGGCACCAGTTATCCATCTCTGTGAGACCTTTTTGAAGGATGTTTGTGTCGGCTGGAGAGTTGATTATGGCGCCTAGTTTGCAGTCGTCTGCGAACTTGGTGAGCCATAGTCCTCCCACATTGGCCTGTACCTTGGAAAAGTATATACCGAACAAGAGCAGTCCCAGGACAGAACCTTGTGGGACGCCACTTGTGACCGGTTTCGAGTCTGACATGGCTCCAGCAACTCTCATTCTGTGGGTTCTGTCTTTGAGCCAGTTTGCGACCCATCTTGTGACATAGGGGTTTATATTTAAGCTGGATAGCTTATCTATGATGCCCAAGTGGGATATTGTGTCAAATGCCTTTGCTAGGTCCAGATAGGCTGTGTGGACTACCTTCCCTTCGTCTATGGCTTTGGTGACTGTTTCGAAGAAGTCAACCAGGTTCAAAAGGCAGGATCTGCCCTTGACGAAGCCGAACTGGGTAGGATCTAGTGTCTGTAGGTCCCCAATGTCTTTGTTTATAAGCTCCATGATGATCCTCTCCATAGCCTTGCAGACTAAGCTAGTCAGGCTTATGGGGCGATAGGTTCCAGGGTCCGTAGAGGCTCCACCTTTGTGGAGTGGGACCACTGTTGCTGTACGCCATTCTGTGGGCACATATCCTGTAGTGAGGCTGAGATTGTACAGCTGTTTTATTTGAGGGATTAGTTCTTCTTGGAGTTCATGTAGGACAACCGGGACGCCATCTGGTCCCATGGAAGCAGTGTTTTTTGCTTTGGAGAGGGCAGCCTTCACCTGAGCATCAGAGATGTTTGGGAGGCAGCCCTCTGCTGGGATAGATACTTGCTCTATTTTTGGGGGGGAGGGGGTGGAGAAGTTTGCACTGAACCTGTCTGCCAGGATATTGGTGATGTCTGTGGCTTCAGTGTATTTTTTGTCATTTAGAATCAACTCAGAACAAGTCTGGGAGTTGCATCCCAGGTTCCTAACATAACTGAAAAAAGCCTTATGATTGTCTTTAGTGTCCTGAGCAATTTTTCTCTCGAAGCTGGCCTTGGAGGATTTTATGAGTATCGTAATTTTTTGCTAGTACTGATCAGAGATGCCTTCCCTATTAGGGATTTTGCTCTATCATGTAGTATCTTCCTCCTTTTGTACAGTTTATTTATGGCTGGGGTCCGCCAGACTGGATGCCTGTCTTTGGATGTTTGGGTTTTGTTTTTGTTTGGGATAGCATCATGCATGCATTCCTGGAGATGTCCGTAGAATGCGTTTATATAGGATTCTGCAGTTTGGGCCGTAGTTTCCACTGGCCCTGGGGCCTTGAAGGATTCCACTTTGGTTTTGAGAAGTGAGAAGTTCGCTTTTGAGAAGTTTTTCACTGTGGTTTTCTGGGCTGGGGGTGGGTTCGGGATGTGGACATCCAGTGAAATTAATTTATGGTCTGATCTTACCAATGCGGGATATACTTCAGGTGTGGAGCATAGAGTCCCATGTTGGTAATGATCATGTCTAGTATGTTATCCCCTCTTGTGGGAGTGGTGACTAGTTGTTCCATAGCATTTGAGTTTATAATTTCCAGGAACCTTTGGGCTAAGGTACTGGGGCTTGAGTAGTGCTCCCAGTCTATGTTTGGGTAGTTGAAGTCGCCCAATATAATGGTGTTCGGAGAGATCTTCATGTTCTCCAATGTTTTCAGGAAAGCCGAGTGGGATTCCTGACTTTGAGAGGGTGGTCTGTAGGATGCTATAAACTGAAAAGCAGTCTTGCCCACTGTTAGTTGCACATGGATGGTCTCTGATACTTCATGCAATGCCACTAACCTGGAGGTGTGGATATCCTTGATAAATATGGAAACTCCCCCTCCTTTTGTGGTTCGGTCCAGGTTTTGGGGCCGAAAAGCATGATATGAGGTATAACCTGGTAGTGCTGAAGTGCTCTCTGGAGCCTTGAACCAGGTTTCTGTCACTGCACAAATATTGATGTTCTCCATACCGAGGAGAGCTTCGAGTGCGTGCATCTTGAGGTTAAGACTTCTGGCGTTTAGCAGCATTACCCTTAGTTTCTTGTTTCTTGTGCTGTCTATGGAGGTGGGTTTGACTTTTGAGCCTTGCCTAAAAAAGGCACTATGGGGGTGGCAAGAGCCTTTGCCAATATCCAAAAGCCCAGTGGTGACAGGTGCAAGCCATCCCTAGTGAAGCAACGTGGCTTGTCGAGCATGTCATCCCAGGCTGACAGACACTGGATCCCCTTAGAATGACACCAAAATTTTAGCTAATTGTTAAAATCGATCATTTTGTCTTTGTACTGTGGCATCATTCTGGGTGAAGGTAAGATGCTGCTCAAGGTCAGGGTCATACCGGCCTGGGCTACATGATCAGAGAGCTCCTCTATGTCTCTTTTCATGTAGTCCAGGGAGGTACGTCTCAGGTCATTCACACCAGCATGTACAATGACTGAGTCATATTTGTATTTGCTTTGGAGTGACCTGAGTGCTTGCGTTATGTGGCGGATCCTAGCGCCCGACAGGCAGCTCACTGTGACCTTCTCTTTATTCAGCCTGGTGAGTGGGACGTCAGTGTGTCTGACAATAGAGTCACCTATTACAAGAGTATCAGGTGTGTTATTCAGTCTTAAGGGCTGTGGCTGCTTGGCACACTGACTTTGTGGGCTATGTGTTGTGCGTGTTTTGTTTTGGGGTGGTGTTTGCTTGGATGTCTGCTTTGGAGGTCTCTGTTGCTTAAGTAGATTTTTATTTAGAGCCTCCGAGTATGTAATGAGTATTTGTCTGATGAACATAGTAGCCTGGATGGGTTATATATTTGTATGAGGATGGGAGATGCATGGACAGTTGTTAGGTTTATACACAATGTTTATGGATCTGTGAAAGTTCTGAGTAGGTCAGATAATGTGGGGGTTCTAGCCACTGTAATTCCCTTAGGGTGCCACAGTGGTAGGTTCTGTATGGAAGGTTGATAGTAAATCATGCTGTTTTGTAGTAATATTGGTCAACTTTGTTTAGCAAGGTCAGTTGGATGTTAAGGATGGATGCAGACTATATTAGGGTAGGCAAGAGAAGAGAAAAGGCAATGTATTTCTGAGAGGAATGGTTTGGCTTTACAGTAATTGTTGGTGTAATTTTGTCATTATATTTTGGATGTGCGTGTCAAATTTTAGGTTCTCATCTGTACAGATGCCTAGTGAATGAGGTAACTAAGAAGGGAATTTTCTTGATTTGAAGCTGTTTGGGAGTAATTAGGATTATTTCCGATTTATTTGGGTTTAGGAATAGCTAGGCAGATGTCAACCAGGTTTCTGTAATGGAGAAGAACTCCTGGGTAAGTTCTTGTAGTTTGTGAGGTGAAGTAAGAAATTATGTATTGTTACTATTATGCAAGAAGCTCATAATTTCTAGATAGAAGATATTCAGAAAAATTGAGAGAGAAAATATAGGAAAGAAAAATGCTTGCACAAGAAAAACTCAAAAGCTTCAAATGCAGATTTGAAATATTACATAGACAAAGAAACTTTGTACCACCTGGAAAAAGAAGCAGTGACAGAGGAAGTGTGAAAATATAAAGAACAAGATCCAGAGAGTTTTGAAAGGTATAAAAAAGAAACATGGACATGGAAAAGAAAATGTGATGTAATATTGTGCAATATTTATGCTAAGGAGAAAGCCAAACTAATTAATAAAAATAAAAGCAGCTTCAAAGTTATTTGAAGAGAAATAAAAGCAAAGGCACCCAGATATGGAAAATGTTACAGTACAAATAGGAAAACAAAGGGAGAGAGCAGAAAAGAAGATTAATAATGGAGAAGTTAAAGAAGTAGAAATGGAAGATGTTCTTCATTCCACATTGCTGCAGTCCTAACTATTGGGTAGTCCGCTGTCCAGTCGGCCCGAATACCAAAGTATATGGCTGACGTCGGTCAGGGCGCATTAGACTGACGTCAGTACGTCAGGGTACTAATGCGCATGACCGACGTCATATCCTCAGTCTTTTTTGCCGCATGGTCCGATGCAGAAGCAGTTTTGCGAGTGCAGGTTGGCGTTCTGAAATTTTCTGAAGTCGGAGTTTCAGACCGAATCAAAGTTGGCTAAGTACCCCGTTGGGGAACATTTTGGTTTTTTCTTGCCTCAGTATTTAACCGGATGTCAGAAAAAGTGAATAACTGTATTTCTTGTGGGAAACAGATACCTCATAGGGATTACCATACCTTGTGTATACCTTGTTTAGGGCCTGAGCACGGCGTTGTTGGATGCCGCTCTTGTGCTAGATTTAACAAACGCACTATTAAGAGAAGGTTAGACTGTGCCAGGTTAGTGTTTGGGAAGCGTTGTAATTATAAAATGCCGTCGGATGCTCCGACGCCCGCTGGCCCAAAAGCGCAAGGACAAAACAGCGAAGCCTAGGGTTGATGAACCGGCAGTCCCGGACGCCGGTTCTTTAGAAGGCTCAGTGGAGCCAGAGGTTTTGCCAGGAGTTTCTTTGGAGTCTCAGGCAGAGACTTTACTGTTACAGGATGTGCCTTCTCAGGAAGTAGGCCAGGCTGAGGGGGCTTCTCAGGTAACTGTTCTTCCCTCTCTTCCTAAGGTAGTTAGAGCCTCTCCTTCTGTTTCCAAAACTTCTTTGAGAGGTAGGCCAAGTTTAGCTTCAGTGGGGGCTTCTCCTAGCACTTCAGGTTCTGTGCCTAAGAAACATATGCTTAAAATGGCAGCAGATTTGATTACTATGATTAGAGGTTCTATGCCCCCTCCTGATAAGAGGCCTAGGGTGGAACCTGAGTTTGAGAGTTTTGAACAGTGTTCAGAGGCTTCTGAGTCTTCTGCGGAAGACTTGCAGGAGTATCCTCCTTATTCTGATTCTGATGTGGATGATTCCACTCCTACAGCTTCTCCTCCTGAGGATTTCTCATTTTCAGAGACTCTGCATTCCATGAGGGAGCACTTTAAATGGGAAGGCCAAGATTACTCTGATTCCAGGAAAAGGCTTAGGGAATTCTTGTTTTACCCCAGCATAGGCCCTTAGCTATACCTCCTGTGTTGAATGTGGTGGAAGATGTTTTTGCAGAGGCTTCCCTGAACCCTGATTCTTTGCCTCCTGCTCCTGTTAAACCTGATAGGTACTATAGGGTGCCTGAAGCTCATAAGTATCTTGGGCAGACCCGGAAACTGTTTCTCAGGGACCTAAAGGTGTCAAGGCCTCTGTTGTTAAAAACCCTGTTCCCACTGATAAAGAGGCAAGGGCTTTGGATAGATGGGGAAAGAAAGTGTATACTTCTTCCACTTTAGCCATGAGGGCGTTGAATTGTCAGTTTCACATGCTAAAATATCAAAATTATCTCCTTTCACAATTGAAATCTAAGGTGGATGCTTTGGCGGAAGGTATTGAGTGTAAAGAGTTGCTGGATTTAGTTCATGTGTCTGAACAAGTGGGTAAGCATTCTTTGCAATGTGGTTTTGATGCTGTACAGGCCTCCTCGAGGGTGGCTGCCACTAGTTCTGTTCTTCAGGCATGCCTGGTTGAGGGATCAGAATTTAGCTGAGCATGTTAAGACAAGGATTTTGGATGCTCCTTTACAGTCTGATGTGTTGTTTGGTTCGCCTGTGGAAGCAGTTTTAAAGAAAATGGAGGACAAAGCTAAGTCTATGCAAACTGTTAAAGATTTTTGCAGGTGCAGCCACCAAGTTTAGTAGAAATTGGCCTACTAAGGGATGGACATATCCTGCTTATGATTCCCAGTCTAGGGGTAGGTCTAGACGTGGTAGGGGCAGAGCTCAAGGTTCTTTAGGCCTAGAACAGGGAGTTCACCTGCTCAGACTTCTGGTGAGGGCAGGGGTCAGTCCTTTCGTAAACAGACCCAATGACCTGCCTTTTCAGCTGCCAGTAGATTCTCGTCTGGCAGCTCCTTTGGGAGGAAGACTGTCTCTTCAAAGAAAATTGGGATTTAATTACTCAAGACAGATGGGTGTTGGATATCATTCACCACGGTTACAGGTTTTATTTCCATACATTGCCCCCTTTCAAGGCATGCCAGACGTTCCTCCTCCACAAAGGAAAGAGGCTCACAAGCAAATTTCTCTGTTACTTCAAATAGGGGCCATTCAGCCAGTCCCTGTATCAGAAAGGGGCCTAGGATTTTATTCTCGCCTGTTCCTAGTACCAAAGAAGGGGAACACGTGGAGACCAATTTTGGATTTATCTATCCTCAACACTTATCTGGACATTCCCAAGTTCAAGATGTTGACGTTACAACAGCTTTTACCTCTGCTGGGCAAAGATCACTGGATGGTAACTTTAGATCTCAAGGAAGCTTACCTTCATGTGCCTATAAGACTAAGTTGCAGGAAGTATCTGCGTTTCGAGCTGGAAATTCTCATTATCAGTTCTCTGCATTGCCCTTTGGCTTATCTACTGCCCAGAGTATTCACAAAGGTTCTGGCTCCAGTGATAGCTTACTTCAGGCTAAAAGGAATTCAAATCTATCCTTACTTGGACGACTGCCTGATTCTGGCTCAAGAAAAGGAAGACCTTCTACAGCATCTGGAATATGTTATAGCAGTGCTAAGATGCCTAGGGTATTCTGTGAACGAAATAAAGTCCAGTCTAGTACCCTCTCAAGACATGTGCTTTCTGGGTGTGAGACTGAATACAGCAGCCCAGATGGCCTTTTTAACCCCGGACAAACAAAAGAGTCTATCCCTTTACTTCCATCAACTATCTCATCAGTCCGTGCTGACTGCAAGGACAGTCCTTCAAGCATTAGGGTTCATGGCATCTTGTATTCTGGTGCTTCCCAATGCCAAACTGCATATGAGGAAGCTGCAATGGTATCTCAAAATGTATGGACACAGCACTGCCAGGATTTGGACACTGTCATTCAAATAATACCTTGCCTTCAAAAAGAATTTTGTGGTGGGCTCAGGAATGTCACCTAAACAAGGGACTCTCTGTGACCCGCCAGAGGCGAGTCAGATTTTAACGACAGATGCCTCGGACATTGCTTGGGGAGCTCATCTAAATGGAAAGTGGATACAAGACAAGTGGCCTGCCAGACTACAGCATCTACATATCAACATGAAGGAGATGTTAGCAGTCCAGTTTGCATTAATGGCTTTCAAGGAGTTACTTCTTCCAGGGCAGGTGTTGATTCTAACAGACAACACAACTGTCATGTGGTACATCAACAAACAAGGGGGAACACATTCTTATCCTCTATGCAGGCAAGCAATGATGTTATGGGAGACTGCGCTCAGCTTGCATCTAACTCTTCAGGCAAGGTTTCTGCCGGGAGCACAGAACTCCTTAGCAGATGTGTTAAGCAGACAAATCATGGATCCCCACGAGTGGAAACTGGATCTTCATGTATTTCAGAAATTGACAGTGTCATGGGGAACTCCAGACATAGATCTGTTCGCTTCTCCACTAAACCACCAGCTGCCAAAGTTTTGCACAAAGGGGTTTCATCACACAGCTTGGAAAGTGGATGCTCTTTCTTTCAGTTGGAAAAATCTTCATGTGTATGCCTTTCCACCTCTGCCTCTTCTTCCAAAGGTGCTCTTAAAGGTCAGACAAGACAAGCCAAGGATGATTTTAATAGCTCCAGATTGGCCTCGGCAACACTGGTACCCACTACTAAGGAGTCTGGTAAGGAAGCCTCCATGGCCTTTACCTTTGATTCCACATCTGTTATCTCAGAAGGACGGTCACCTGCTCAATGTCAAGCTTCACTCTCTTCATCTAACAGCCTGGCATATTCTGTGTTGAATCACAGCAGGTCTCAACTTCCTCAACAAGTTTTAAATGTGATTATGGAAGCTAGAAGACCTAGTACAAGGAAAGTGTACGCAGAAAAATGGAAGAGATTTTTATTTTGGAGTACAGCAAAGAATTTGGAGATTTCTGAGCCTAATTTGAGTGTGGCTCTTCAATATCTTACTGAGTTATTGGACAAAGGTTTGTCCTTCTCTTCCATTAAGATTCATGCTGCAGCAATTTCAGCTCACTATGATTGTGACCCACCATTGTTTTCGCATCCTTTGTTCAAGCAGTTTCTTAGAGGGGCAAAGAATATAAGACGCCCACGTAGAGCTCCTACTCCTGCTTGGGATCTCAATTTTGTGTTGGAAAAACTTACTCTACAACCTTTTGAGCCTGCGGCTACTGCTGAATTGAAATACTTGTCATGGAAGACTGCTTTTCTGTTGGCTATTACTTCTGCAAGAAGGGTGTCTGAGTTGCAGGCCCTTATGGCAGTAGAGCCCTTTTTGATTTTCCATAAGGATAGGGTATCATTACGTACTAATCCTTCCTTTATGCCTAAAGTGGTTTCTAGTGTGGCTTTAAACCAAACTATTCATTTGCCTACTTTTTATGCAGACCCCCAAAATAAAGGGGAAAAGATTTTGCACACTTTAGATGTACACAGGCAATTGCGTTATTATTTAAGCAGGACTAAGGATTTTAGGCAGTCTCAGCAGCAGTTTGTTTCTTTTGCTTTGAGTTCGCAGGGCAAGCCTGTGTCAAAACAAACTATTTCTAGGTGGATTGGGTTTTGCATTGCATTTTGTTATTCCCATCATGGCAAGGAGATTCCAGCTGGGATTAGGCCTCATTCCACTAGGGCTACTGCCACTTCAATGGCATTTCTAAGGGGGGTGGCAACTAAGGATATTTTGGAGGCAGCTACTTGGAGTTCAGTGCATACTTTCTCTAAGCATTATCACCTTCCTCTCTACTCTAAGTCTAGGGCTGGTTTTGCCACAGCTATTTTGCAAGGCATGTTGTCAGCTCCTGCTTCTTTATGATTTGCCAGCCTCCCTTACCTCTGCTTTGGGATTCTACCCAATAGTTAGGACTGCAGCAATGTGGCATGAAGAACATAGTACAGTTTTGTACCTACCATAAATGTAGATGTTCGAGGATCCACATTGCTGCAGTCCAATTTACCCTCCTTCCCCTCTGTGTTTAGGGGTGGTTGTGTAGGTGAGGTTATATGCTGATAATTTTGTATATATTGTACATATTTTTGGTGCAGGTATATTGGGCCTTGTCTTTTTAGGGTCTTCTGACATCTGGGGCAAGAAAAGACTGAGGATATGACGTCGGTCATGAGCATTAGTACCCTGACGTACTGACGCCAGTCTAATGCGCCCTGACCGACGTCAGCCATATACTTTGGTATTCGGGCCGACTGGACAGCGGACTACCCAATAGTTAGGACTGCAGCAATGTGGATCCTCGAACATCTACATTTATGGTAGGTACAAAACTGTACTTTATAGATTACCTATGAAGTGAAGGATTTAGTGTAAAAAAAATCCAATACAGGTGATGTCACTGGATGATGGAACAGAATCTCTCCAAACTTTGAAAGAAATAAGTGGAGCAAGAGGCATCTGAAGATGTGACATGGGGTGATGCTCTGGAGCCTTCTCTAGAAAATTGGTACAAAAGTTCAGTAGAAGCTGTACAACAAGGTAAGGAGCAGATAACTGTGGTAGCTCTGAAATGAATTTTAAGTTAAATTATTCTACCAAGTACTATTGTGTTCAGCAATAATTTTACCATTTACACCTACAGTGGTTCACTAATTAACTTAATTCTAAAACTATTCACTAATAAAAGTAACTGAAGTTTGATGTGCATATTAATCAAACTATCAAAACCATTAATAAAAAACTTGGCTCTCTTTACAGAATCAAATCTTTCCTTAACCCACTTGCCAGAACTGCAATCGCCCATTCCCATCTGCTATCAACTCTTCTCTACACCTCACCTCTATTCTCCAAATTAAACAAAACAGATCTTAATAAACTGTCATCCTGCTATAACCACATTGCCAGATTTGGTACTGGCACAGCCTACCGGACACACCACTGTCACAACCTAAATCACCTAGGATGGCTTGAACTGCCTAGCCTACTGCAGTTCAACCAGCTAATAGTGGCACATAAAGTCCTTTACCAACCAAAAAATGCATCTGCACTAAAAAATATTATCAGCCCCTACACCCGCACCCAGCCACTGTGATCATCCACTATATTCCTAGTTCAAACATACAAATCCAACTGTTCAGCTGGGGACTCTCTGTTTGCCAACTCTTTTGGAAAAACATGGAACAGACTCCCAGCTGACTTGACCCTAGAACCCTCACTAACTCAATTCAAAAACAAATTCAAGAAATACTTCAAAACGTATTGGTTATGTCCTTGCACTAACCCTGACTAGTGACCTCTCTATTTCTTAGGTGCCTTACCTTCAACTACGTCTAACTTTTTTCGCCACTCCATTTCAGGAAGGGTCAATTGTATAACTGCTGCTCAGTGTGTCTTAAACCTGAATGTAATGTTATGTATATATAACTTTGAAAATAATGTTATTTTTTGTAAAGTGTTTTATAATAAGTTAGTACTATATGTGCTAAATGCTGGTATTGCTTATGACTGTAATCTGCTTGAAACTAGCATTTACTAAATGTTAATGTGTATTATTGTCTTGGAGCTTTTCTCCCCGGGCCTCTGCTGAAAATGGACATATATCCAATCGGACTATCCCAGTCAACAAATGTAAAATAAAATAAATAAATAACCAATTATTTTTACCTTTTTGAAAAGGGGTTTACTTTTGTACCAGCAGCTAAGTACAACTTAATGGATACTCTTGTAGAATTCAAATTGTATGTTAGGAGGCTGAATTTTGTTGTGCAATTTGAAAATGCTGCAGCCAAACATATTACAGACAAGACATTAAAAAAGAAAAGTTTAATGATGCCATTTATAAACCATACTTTACAAATATTTGCCAACACTTGTGAACGTGAATTTTGCAAATATTTTGCATGAGGTAATATCTGAAAAACTCAGCAAGAATTTTCCAAACTACAAGTATTAAAAAGGGATCATTCTGTGAGAATTATGAAGCCCAATAAGGGTGGTGGGATTGTTTTGTTTTATAGTTTTAATTACAGTGTGGAAATGTTAAAAATTCTTTATGAAAGTGGGTCCTATACTAAAGCCTCCATTAACAAAGTATAGCTTACAACAAAATTGACCAATACTTGAAGGAGGGTTTACTTCAGCAATAATTGGACATTGACAAATACAAATTTTTGAAAACAAAAACACAATCCATTGATGCCATCTGTCATGCTGCCAGCCCAGTTGTCTGGAATTTTGTAAATAATTCTATGTCATTTGTTAATATTGATATGATTTATACAGAATTGTATGTTATGTACTGAGCTAAAATGTAACCACGGCATGCTCTCCTGGCTTAAAACAGAAATTTATATAAACTATATGCCTGTGAAAATGTATGTTTTAATAGTAGAAACTGGAACATACAGAGTTAACTTGCAAAACTTCAAGAAAATAAGTTGAAATTAAAGTGTTTTACGATTGTGTCATAAAAGTTAGTTTCAATGCAGCAAGGAGACAGGATGTGTAGAACTAGGGTGCCTTCTGCATTGTTTTCTGTTTTATTGTTTTATGTCTTCTAGAAACTGCAAACATCTGAAGGCTATGTATTTTTCACACAGATATGTTAAATGTTGGACACTGGGGATTTAGCCTGGGAACTGAAGACAGGTGACAAAAAGTGATGTCATCCAGGCTAAACCAGCAGTAAAATGTGATATTAATTTAAGAACTTTCTCAGAGAGAGACTGTGCATTTTGTATTTTGTCTTGGACCTAGCAAGACCATCCACTCATCATCATCTGCACTTCTGCCTGCGTCTTGTTCTGTAAGTAGAATTTAGGGCATAGTATCTCTCTTAGATATAGATAGGAATATAGTAAAGATTAGTTTAGATGTTTTCTGTATTTATTTGAGACTCTCTGGCAATGTTGTTTTAAAATATTTCCTGTGATTTTGAACTCTGAAGTTACTGTGTTGATTGAGTATTGTCTTGATGTTCATGTTTCACTGTTGCAGTCATTACACTTGGGTTATCCTGCTGGCAGGCTACCCACAGTCGGCCTGAATTCCAAAGTCCTGCTCCGGCGTCGTTTGCTGTCGCCTCTTCCCTGACATCAGTGCACCAGGGGTATATAAGATGCAGCCGATGCCATTTTCTTCAGCCTTTCTTGCCGCACGGTGCCCGAAGCAAAAGCAGTTCGCAAGTGCCGATCGGCCGTCTCCTGAGATTTTTGAAATTGAATTTCAGATCCGAAGTCTTCAATAAAGCTAAGTACCCCGTTGGGGAAACTTTTTCTTGCTCTAGACCAATGTCAGTAAAAGTTAACAATTGTATTTCTTGTGGGAAGCAAATACCTCATAAGGATTTTCATTCTTACTGTATTCCTTGCCTAGGCCCTAACCACAACATTGCTAGTTGTTGGTTTTGTGCTAAATTCAACCAACGCACTATTAAGCGTTGGTTTGATTTTGCTTTACATTACTTTGGCTGAAGGTTAAACTATATAATGCCATCGGAACAACCGACGACCGGAGTTTATAAAAAGCACCAGGACAAAGAAAGGGACAGGCATCCGAGGTCCAAAACTGACGATGAAGCCTCTTCTAGGCCAGTCGCCAGTTCGCCGGTTCTCAGTGAGGCGCTTTCACAGCCCCTGACACCCGCTACCTCAGAGCCACGGGCCGCCTCTGACTCCCACATAGAGACAACTAGGCCTCTGGAAACTCAAGGTATTGGGCCTATGGAAAATATTTCCTCAGATGGGTCTGGAGCTGCTGAGCAGGCATCGGCTTCTGAGGGTGTTTTCAGACCTACACAGCTTACTATCAAGACCACTTCAGCAGCCAAGGCAAAGTCTAAAACACCTTTAAAGACAAAGAAACAAGTACAGCAATCTCCTGGACAGTCATTCATGCCAAAGAAACAGATGCTTAAAATGGCCGAAGACCTAATTACCTTGATCAGGGGTTTCCATCCCCCTCCTGATAAAAGGCCTAGGCAAGATACTGACTATGACTCCTCTGATCAAGTTTCTATTTCTTCTGATTCTTCTTCAGAACAGGGATATTCTCTTCCTCCCTATGAGGACTCTGATGCTAAAGAATCTATCCCTTCAGCCTCTCCTCCTGAGGACTATTCTTTTGGGGAAACCCTGCACACCATGAGGGAGCATTTCCATTGGGAGAGCCAGGATTATTCAGAATCCAAGAAAAGGCTCAGAGACTTTCTTTTATTGCCTCAGCACATGCCTCTTGTTATCCCCCCTGTGCTAGATATTGTTGATGTATTCTCTGAATCCAGTTTGTCTCTGATTCTTTACCCCCTGCACCAATTAAGCCAGATAGGTACTTCAGGGTTCCAGACTCCCATAAATTTCTTTATGAAAACCCTGCTGCTGATCCAGAAACAGTTTCTCAGGGTCCCAAAGAGGTCAAGGCTTCCACTGCAAAAATCCCTGTTCCCTCTGATAAGGATTCTAGAGCATGGACAGATGGGGGAAAAAGTTTACATCTCTGCTACTTTAGCTGTAAGGGCTTTAAATTGCAATTTCACATGCTTAAATATCAACAATACCTAATGTCTCTACTAAAACAGAAAATGCTTACAAGCTCTGAATGTCCTGAAAACAAGGAAATGCAGGATTTATTGCATGCAGCTGAACAAGTGGGAAAGCATACTTTGCAATGTGGTTTTGATTCATTAGAGGCTTCTTGCAGAGCCACAGTTACAGGTTCTGTCATTCGAAGGCATGCTTGGTTAAAAGAACAGAGTTTACCTGTCGTGTTAAAGCAAAATTATTGGATGCTCCATTACAGCATAATACTTTGTTTGGTGTTAAGGCAGAGGAGGTGTTAAAGAAAATGGAGGATAAAGCAAAATCAATGCAGACAGTAAAGGATTTCTTACAGGTTCAGCCACCCAGATTTAGCAGGAACTGGCCCTCTAAAAATTGGACCTTTCCAGTGTCAGACAGACCACAAAGAGGCAGATACAGACGCCCAAGAGGCAGATCTCAGCCCCAAGGCTCATACAGACCTAAGCAATGGGGTGCTTCGGCCCCCAAAGGCGGAGAAGATAAATCACAACCGTATAGGAAACAGTCTCAATGACTTGCCAATGCCAAGCACTTACCTTTTGGCAGCACCCTTAGGGGGGAAACTATCGCTTTTCTCACAAAATTGGCAAATGATCACCCAGGACAAATGGGTACTAAAGATTATTTCTCAGGGCTACAGGTTCCACTTCCACACCCTTCTAAGAGCAAAAGGTATGCCAGACCTGCCATACACAATCAATGGGCAGAGGCACAAAAGCGAATTTCTGCTCTCATGGACATGAGGGCAATTCAAAAAGTACCACAGCAAGAGCAGGGGCAAGGATTTTACTCAAGACTTGGTACCCAGAAAGAACAAAGCCTGGAGACCAGTACTGGACCTGTCTACTCTAAATACTTTCTTGGATGTTCCAAAATTCAAAATGTTGACACTGCAGCAACTTCTACCCATGCTGGGCAAGAAGGCTTGGCTCGTTACTTTGGACCTCAAAGAGGCATACCTGCATGTCCCAATCAGACAATCTTGCAGAAGATACCTCAGATTCATAGCTGGCTCAATGCATTACCAATTCTCTGCACTGCCCTTTGGCTTATCTACTGCGCCCAGGGTCTTCACAAAATGCCTGGCACCAGTAATTGCATTTTGCAGACAAAAAGAAATTCAAATATATCCCTACTTGGACGACTGCCTAATTCAAGCAGAGAGCAAGAACATTCTACAGATTACTACTTTGCCTAGGGTACACAGTAAACGAAAAGAAATCAAAACTAGTGCCCTCTCAAGAGATAATATTCCTGGGTGCAAGCTTAAATACAACTGCCCAGATGGCTTATCTCACGCCAGACAAACAAAGGCAACTGACTCATTACTTTCAAATGATGACAACAAAGACCCAGTTACCTGCAAGAAAAATTCTGCAGGCTTTGGGCTTCATGGCATCCTGCATTGTGCTAATTCCATATGCAAGACTGCATATGAGGAAGCTGCAATGTTATCTAAAAAGTGTTTGGACTCAACATTGCCACAACCTGGAGACAGTAATCTCTCTCATTCCCTGCCTGCAACAAGAGTTTCAATGGTGGGCACTAGCCTGTCACCACAACAAGGGACAGCCTTTCACTTTACCCACAGCCAGGCAGACACTAACAACAGATGCATCAGATTATACCTGGGCAGTACACATGGCAGGAAAATGTATTCAGGGCAAGTGGCCCGCAGACCAAATGCATCTTCATATCAATCAAAAAGAGATGCTAGCTGTACAGAATGCCCTGACAGCCTTCAAGGACCTACTTCAGCCAGGACAACTTTTACTAAAGACAGACAATACTACAGTCATGTGGTACATAAACAAGCAAGGGGGCACACATTCCTATCCCCTCTGCAGGCAAGCCATGACCTTGTGGAACATAGCATTGGCCTACCAAGTACATCTACAGGCACAATTCCTGCCAGGAAGGAAAAATACTCTGGCAGACGAACTAAGCAGAAACCTCATGGACCCTCACGAGTGGAAACTAGATCCACAAATCTTCAGCATGATAACAAGGAAATGGGGATGCCCAGACATAGATCTATTTGCCTCCCCTCACAACTGCCAACTACAGAGATTCTGCACAAGGACTTATCACACTCACGATTGGAAGGTGGATGCTCTGTCACTCAGCTGGAAAGCTCTGACAGTTTATGCCTTTCCTCCACTGCCTCTCCTCCCCAAGGTACTCCTAAAGGTCAGACAAGAGAAGCCAAAAATTATTCTGATTGCCCCAGACTGGCCACGCCAGCACTGGTACCCAATCCTAAAGAACTTGTCTCAAGGCTCAAGGTCCAGCCTGGACTTTACCTCAAATTCCTGACCCAACAAGACAATCAGATCCTGCACAGCCAACTCAGGACCTTAAACCTGGCTGCATGGCGAATAATGTAACCACTCAGAATACACCTCTCTCTAAAGCAGTTATGGATGCCATTTTGGAAGCCAGAAGGCCCAGCACAAGAAAATCTTATGCAGAAAAATGGAAGAGATTCTGTGCTTGGAACCAGGCACAAGGACTTGAACCGCTTGTTCCAAATATTCCTCAGATTTTACAATACCTAACTGAGATGTTGGACAAAGGCCTATCCTTCTCATCAATTAAGATCCATGCCTCTGCCATTTCAGCTCATTACAATACGGAACCTCCTTTTTTTTTCACATCCACTGCTAAGACAGTACCTCAGAGGGGCCAAAAACATAAGACTTCCAAGGAGAGCGCCGCTACCCACATGGGACCTCAATTTTGTCTTGGAAAAGCTCACACTGCCTCCTTTTGAACCAGCCAATACAGCCAAGATAAAATTTTTATCATGGAAAACTGTTCTGCTCCTAGCAATAACTTCAGCAAGAAGAGTCTCAGAGTTACAGGCATTGATGGCAGTGGAACCTTTTATCATTTTCCATTCGGACAGGGTTTCTCTAAGGAAAAACCCAACATTTATGCCAAAGGTGGTTTCCAGTGTGGCTCTTAACCAAACCATTAATTTGCCAACTTTTTATCCAAATCCCCAGACTAAAGGGGAGAGACTTCTGCACTCTTTGGACATTCACAGACAGCTACGCTTCTACCTGGACAAAACTAAAGCTTTCAGAAAGACCGAGCAACTTTTGGTGGCATATGCTGCAAGATCACAAGGAAAGGCCATTTCAAAGCAGACTATTTCCAAATGGATAGGACACTGTATTCGCTTCTGCTATGCACAGCATGGCAAATCAGTACCTAAGAATGTTAGGCCACATTCTACGAGGGCAGCAGCCACATCAGCAGCCTTCCTCAGAGAAGTACCAACCAAGGAAATATTGAAGGCTGCAACTTGGAGTTCAGTGCACACCTTTACCAAGCACTACCACTTACCTCTTTACTCTAAATCCAGAGCAGGCTTTGCCACTGCAGCTTTGCAGGGCCTCATAGCCACTCCTAATCCTATTTAGATCCAGCCGACCAACCTCTGCTTTGGGATTCAAGCCAAGTGTAATGACTGCAACAGTGAAACACGATGAACATAGTACAGTTGTGTACCTACCATAAATGTAGATGTTCGGGTGTATTCACTGTTGCAGTCCAGGTTACCCACCCACCATCCCCCTTTCTTTGCTGGGACTTATCTCTATTCTATACAACCTATGTGGTGTATTTGCTTGTAGATGAAGGTAATGTTTATCTTGTGCATGCTTTTTGTAAGCAAAGTTTTTAGCCTTCCCTTTTGGGGGCACCTGACATCTGGGGCAAGAAAAACTGAAGAAAATGGCATTGGCTGCATCTTATATACCCGTGGCGCACTGACGTCAGGGAAGAGGCAACAGCAACCGATGCCGGACCAGGACTTTGGAATTTAGGCCGACTGTGGGTAGCCTGCCAGCAGGATAACCCAAGTGTAATGACTGCAACAGTGAATACACTCGAACATCTACATTTATGGTAGGGACACAGCTGTACTTTTTATTTATTATTAAATATGTAAACCTATCTTTGTGGCTGATATCTGTGAGACATATTTAAGCTCTTAGAATACTTGCATATGTATTTGGTGACACTGTCCAGGCCACTCCTAAAAAGCCTTGCTCTTGGTCAGACTACCATTTGGATAATAGTAACATTATGCAGTGGGATTGGACACCCTTTGTTAAGGGCTTAAAGTAGCTGACAAAGAGTTGGCTGGTGGCAGTTGGAACTACCTTGTAGTCTGGGCAGAAGGGAGCATAGCTAATAAACCTGTACCAGCCTTTCCCAGGTGTGTGTGTATATGTATATCAATCAAATCTCAAAGTGTGTGTCCGCTACTTGGGCAGGGACACAAAGCACTGGTTGGACAGAGAGGATGCTGGGAGGCTTTGGCTTAGCCACTCAGCTGAGATCTCAACCCTATAGCTGTGCTAGTGGGGAGTCTTATTGGGGATCTGGAGAAAGAGTGAGAAACCAGCCCCAGACTGACTGATGTCTGTGTGCTCTTAAGGGAAATTGCACTTTACTGTGTGTATACTTGTCATCCTTCCAGTGTGTACATTCCCCACTGTTGCCAGTGGTGATAAATGAGGCTCCTTGATTACTGGGCCAGTGCAGGGGGATCACAGAGGGCTAGAGAGGTACTCTGCTTGAGATGGAGAGGGAGTCTGTTCCAGAGGTGGGGAGTCTTTGGGACACAAATGTATTCCGCCAACAAGTTCTGTTAATGTCACAGACCAGGTTAAGGCCTTGCATGCAGGTTGTATAAGTGGAGTTTGACTTACTCAAGGCTCAGTCTGAGATGGCCCTGTATGCCAGATACAGGTCACCTCTGAGCAATGTGTATGAAGCTGAGTAGAGGGGCAGGGCTTTTAGCCTCTCTGAATAGGATAGGTGTTTGAGACCTTGGATTTTCTGGTCAGAAACCTATGTGGTCTGTCCAGCTGCTGCATATGCTTGGCAAGGTACATGTCAAAGGGGGCATTGTACTCAATAATGGGTCTGATAAGGGAGGAGTACAGGGATGTTATGATCTCCTTGTTCCTGGATGAAATAGCCTTATTTATGAGGTGGGCTATGTAGAAAGCCTTCCGTACAACGAAGGCAACGTGGAGGTCAAAAGTCAGACTGCTATCAACCCAGGTGCCCAAGTCCCTCACGACTGATTATGTACTTAGTACATTGTTATTAATGTGATAATTAGTGGGGATGCCATTTTCCCCAAAAGGGATAATGACTCATTTCTTGGTAATCAGTTTGAGGCCATGCTTATAGCACAAATCATTAGTTTGGGTAAGGTCCTCTTGGAAGATGTTCACATCACTAGGGGAATTTAAGACAGTGCCCAGTTTGCAATCATCTGCAAAATTGGTCAGCCACAGAACACTGGTTTTGGCTTGCACCTCAGAAATGTATCTCCCAAACAGTAGAAGCCCCAAGACCAATCCTTAGGGTACACCGCTCATTACAGGTCTACTGCTAGAGGTGGCTTCCCCTATTTTGACTGAGTGGGTTCTATTAGTGAGCCAGTTAGCTACCCATCTGGTAACATACGGGTTTATGCCTAGCTGGGAGAGTTTATCTATTATGCCTGAATGGGGAACAGTGTTGAAGGCTTTGGCTAGGTCAAGGTAGGCGGTGTGCACTATCTTCCCCTCGTCCATGGCTTTGGTGACTGTTTCAAAGAAGTCGACCAAGTTTAACAGGCATGATCTCCCTTTGGTAACCTCTAAACACTTGACCCCACACAGTTTGGTTTTGTCAATGTCCTTGTTTATAAGGTCCATGATAATGCATTCCATGGCCTTGCAGATCAGGCTAGTTAGGCTGATGGGCCTATAATTGCCTGGGTCAGTTGATGCTCCACCACTGTATGAAGGGATGACAGTGGCTGTCCTGCATTCAGCTGGGATGAAGCCGATCCTCAGGCTTTGGTTGAATAGGGTGCCTAATGGAGCTGAGAGTTCATGCCTAAGTTCATGTAGGATATAGCCAGGGATGTTATCGAGTCCCATTGAGACTGTATTTTTTTTTTGCCTTTGAGAGGACATTAAAGACCTGCTCCCTAGTGATGAGGGGAGGGAGGCAGGTGCTGGGGATGCATTGATTTACTGATGGGATAAAGTTTTCACTGAACCTGTCTGCCAGCAGGTTGGCTATACCTATGGCATTTGTGTATGTGGTGTTATTGACCACCAGTTCACAGCAGATTTGGGTGTTATGTTTGAGATTGTGGACATATGTGAAGAAGATGTTGTAATTGTCCTTAGTAGATGTGGCTGATTTGGACTCAAAGTAGCCTTGGAGGATTTCACCTCTGATCTTATTTGCCTGTTCAGACAAAGGAGGAATTGCTTCCAATTTAGCACCTGCACCTTCTAGGTCCTGGACAGCAATTTTTTTCCTTTTATTATCAAGTTTGTTTATTGCTGCTGTCCACCAGACAGGTTTACTGTTGTCCACCAGACAGGTTTACTGTTCATTGAGGAAGATGATTTGGTCCTGTCAGGTATTGCTGTGTCCATACAGCTATGTATGTGCTCATATAGTTTTTTGGTGTAGGCTTGGACATTAGTGCTAGTTCCAACTGAAGAGCCGGTGGCTATGAAGCTGCTTATACCTGCTGTGAGGGGATTGTAGTCCACTTTGGAAAAGCTTTTTTGTTTGACCCCGACAAGGGGTTGGGTCAGGGGAGATGGTGACTTCAAAAGTGATTGCTTTATGAGCAAATATTACCAAAGAGGATGACACTGTAGGGGTGCTACAGTGGCTATTCATGTTTGTTAGGACCAGGTCCAGGATATTTTCACCTCTTGTAGGGGTGTTGACCAGCTGATCCAATGCATTGGCATTGACAAAGCCGAGGAATCTCTGGGTGTTCATGTTCGGGCTGGAATAGGTCTTCCACTCTATGGTTGGGTAGTTAGTCACCCAGGATCATGGTAGAGGGTTGAATCTTGATGGATTCAATTAAGTCCAGGTAGGTAGAGAGGGTATCCTGAGTCATGGTCAGGAGTCTGTAGCTAGCTATGATTTGAATAGGTGTTTTGTCAACAGTTAACTACACTTGGAGTGTCTCCTGTGCATCATACCATTTGACCATCATGGAGGTATGTATGTCTTGATAAATATTGAAATTCCACCTCCTTTGGTTTTGTAGCCCTCTGTTTGGGGTCTAAAAGTATGGTAGGATGATTAAACTGGTAAAGCTGGGGTGCTGTCTACAGCTTTGAACCAGGTTTCAGTGACTGCACAAATGTTATCATCCTCCAGGGCAAGGAATGCTTGCATTGAGTGCAGTTTCGTGCTAAGACTCCTAGTGTTTAGCAGCATAACCTTTAAATTTCATTTAGAAGAATTTTTCATGCAGGTAATTTTGTGCTTATGACTTTAATTAAAAAAGGCACTGTGGGAGAGGCAAGAGCCTTTGCCAGAAGCCTGAAGCCCATAGGAGACAAATGAATGTCGTCTCTGGTAATGTCGTCCCAGGCTGTCAGGTACTGGATCACCTTGGATTGACACCAGAAACTAAGCCAATTGTTAAAGTCAGTCATTTTCTGTTTGTATTGAGGCATCATTCTGGGTGATGGTAGGATGCGGCTTAAGGCTAGGGACATACCACCTTGGGACACATATTCAGCAAGTTCAATCATGTCTCTCTTTATATAGTCCAGAAAAGTACATCTCAAGTCATTCACACCAACATGGACTATGACAGAGTCATAACAGTACCTGTTGTTAAGAGACATGAGTGCATGCATGATATGGTGAATTCTAGCACCGGACAAGCAACTTCCTGTCACTTTCTCCTTGTCTAGCCTTGTGAGGGGCACATCTCCGTGTCTCCTGATAGAGTCTGCTATGACTAGTATCTTGGGTTTGTGGATGGGTCTTAGAGGCTGTGAAACACAGACGTGTGTGCTATATGTGATGCTTGGTGCTGTGGGTTGTGATGTACATGTGTATTTTTGCTTTGGAGGTCACTTTTGTTTAGGTATGTTTTTGTTGAGATCCCCAGCATGTGTAGGAGTGTGTTGTACAGATGTGGATGGTATTAGAGGTGTGGTGTTCATAGTGTTTGTGCAGACAACCTTCTTAATGCCAGATGTACTGGCTTGTGACTGAAACAGCAAAGATTCTATGTTCTTAATGTAACTGCATCTCTCACATATTGTGTTCCTAGATGGTAGCAGTAGTGGGTTGTCTGTGTACATAACACCAGACTAGCAGGAGAAACCATAGGAAATTGTTCATCCATGGTTATCAGAATCTGTGAAAGAAAGGTCAGGGATAGTAGACTGGGTACTATCGAAGGAGAGTGTCTATAGGTGTGAGTAAGGCTGGATAAAATCAGTACAGTAGCTGCAGGTGATGGCCTCACTTACACAGGAGTGGTGGTAAGGAAAAAAATGTTTGCCTTATCATCTGCAGATGAGATACTCCTCTGTAGTCTAGATGGTCCTGGAAGAAGTTAATCAAGAGGTAAGGGCAACATCATCACAATTCACAGTAACACAGAGGTAATAAATTTACCCCTTTATATGTCCATTAACTACAATTTCAACAAGAATGTGACTTACAACTCTAACCTAAGCTTATAAGTGTAGCAATCTTCAACCCCCCCCCCCAAAAAAAAAGACGTTACACAATTAACTTATTGATTTCAACTGTTTTACTGTACAACAGTATTCAACTGTTCAGGTAGCAAAGTCTACCTGGAAGCTCCTCCTAGGATGTGCTTGCTGTCTCAGAAACTGTTGCTCAAACATCCAGGAAATGCTGTATTGTACTCTCTTACCAGCTGTCTAAATCTCTTATATTGGCCTGGGTGGCATACTCGTAGGTGTCCTAAAAGACAACAGAAGGATAATATACATAAGTATCACATAACTAAAAAAATAACTGTTTCCAGATAAAACAAAAAAGGTAGTCAGTCAGTACTATCCACTGGAGAAACATAAAACAGTCTAGAGATGTGAAATACTAAAAACAGGCAGGATGCAAAACAAGGAGAGTAACAAGAGCAACATATCCTTGTTTGTGCCATAACAGTAACTCATATTTGCTTACCCTCAAAATAACATTCCATCCTTGTTTGTACCATAACAGTAACTCATCTTTGCCCCCTCAAACCAACAGTTCATCCTTGTTTGTGCTATAGCAGTAACTCACTGTTGCTCCACCCAAAAGAACAGCCCATCATTGTTTGTGCTACAGCAGTAACTCACCTTTGCCCCCCAAAAGAACACTCCATCCTTGTTTGTGCCATAATAGTAAATCAGCTTTGCTCCCCCACCCAAAACAACAGGCAAATGACCAATTTTGCTAACAAACCATCTTTGAAATGCTATAAGTGTTATCAAAGGACTGACCCTGAAACATTTGTAGATATTTATTAAACAGCATTCCATTTTCATGTATAGGCAATCATGTATACCTCTGAAATGGCTTGCAAAACCTGCCCATGCCATCTGTACTCTTCTAAATAATGCATACAGCTAAAAGTTTAAAATCCTCTGCTTTAGAGTTTTCTTAAATACATTCCAGCATATGCAGTATGTAGGTGACAAAATGGAAGTATATCTTCTGAAGTTCAGTACTCCTCTGTACAGATATATCCTGAAGAAAAAGGGTTTTTGCAGTCTTCTAAACATATACAACTCTTCTCACCATCAGTTTGCCTAGCTACACAGTTGCCTTTTTATATGGTGTAGTTTCAGGGCTGTTAGCATGGTGAATATGCAAATGAAGTGTGAACTCATTAGAATTGCTGAATCCCAAAATCTTGGCTCCATGTAGAAGATGTAAACATAGTGCAGGCACTCAGTGTTTGTCTTTAATGGATTGCACTTGTGAATGATTAGTGGTTGAGAGAAGGAAAACACAGCAGCACTGCAGGCTGCCTTACTTGCATTGAGTATGTCAGGTTAGATCTACAAAATGTTAGTTGTAACGTTGGAAATGTAAGTATTCAACACACAAGTCACAGGTTGTGTTTCTTAACATCCAGCCTGCCCTTCATTTGTTGGCAACTGGATATGAGATTATTTCCACTTAATATCGTCACACATTTTAAGGCCAATGACATAAAATGTCTTACACACTGCATGTCTCGGATTAATGCTCAGCCAAAAATAGAAACCAAATGCATTCACTAAGTGATGTTGCACTGATGTTAACAGCGAGACCTTCAGAATAATTAGTAAAATAGAGAATGTCATGCAACTAGTCCTGTGTCAGCAGGTTAAGTGTAGGGCTGGAGTACACATGGTCCTGGGTTCTAGTACAGGGTGTGCAACCTTTGTTTTACTGTTGTGACATTGCAGTTTATAGCAATGAACTGCACAATAGGCAAGTGTTTTTTCAACCCTCTTGTGGCAACAGATGTAAGTGAAGAACTGACATAGACATGGTCCTGGGTTCAAACACAGCATATTCCATACACTTACGTTGTTCTACTTCCCATTATTTATTTATTGATTGATTGATCGGCATTTGATTACCGGGATAGTACACTAGGCCGTAAGAGCCCATTTTCAGTGCAGACCCAAGGAGCAAACCTCCAAGTACATGTTACAATCTTGAGCAATTAAATAAATTACACAGGCAAGTAAATCTCAGAGTTTCCATACAGATACAGTTAAAAAATACAAATATTCATATAAAAATTTACAGTGTTGAATAGAGCAGCTGTATAAAAAAAATCAGTTTTGGCAATTAACATGAACACCTTTGTAAATGGATATAAACAATAGATAGGAGGTACTAGTAGAGTCAGCAGGAAGAGAGGCTATGGAATAAGAAGAGGACAAGCTTAAAGGCATGAAGTGTGGAGCAGTTACAGCTCTACATGGAAGACAGGTACAGTAAACTCAAAGTTAACCAGCACACATGGGGATTGGTAGATGCCAGATAACTGTAGTTTCTGGTTGCTTGAGAGTTACTATTAAAAATAGGCCTGACTAATACTGTACCCTATACTATTTGTTTGGTTTGACTTGTTCTCAGATTGGGGAGAGAGGAAATGTATTCCTATCTTCCTTTTTAAAACTCTAAAATTCTAAAAATGTAAGGTATGTTTCTGGGGGGGGGGGGGCTGCAGAAAGTGCAACACATGAAAATTGTACTGTATTTCTTCGATATCTATGTGTATAAATATATATATATATATATATATCTATATATATATATATATATTTTTTTTTTTTTTTGTCGGTTGCTTGAGTTCCGGTTAACTGAGAGTTTACTGCAGTTGTGTAATGAATGTAGAATAGTGTGTGTTGTACCTTTAAGAAGAATTTCCAAGGACAGTATGTACATATAAATAGCAAGCATGTGCTAGCTTCAGTGCCATTTTGAGAGTGCAGCCAGGGGGTTCATAGTAAGTACTAGGCTATCTGCCCAAGGGCATCTATAAGCCTAGCCAGAATGTGATGGCTTTCGCCACCCCCTTAGATTAGTTCCCTGTACCTCGGTCCAGCAGAGCCATTAGTTCCCTGTGCCTCTGTCCAGCAGAGCCACTGCAGCGATCCCCGGGGTACATTTTCTGTTTCCCATCCACTCGTCAAGGTTTCTCTTGAAGAATGTTAGTGAGGGGCTCTGCCTAATGTAGATTGGAATTCTGTTCCAAAGCATGGGGAGTCTCTGGGACAGGAATCTATCCTTCAAACACATCCTATTTATCGTTGTGGTGAGGTTTAGATCCCTAAAGCGTGTGGCTCTTGGGGATTTTTTTTTTTTTTTAGGTAGAGCATGCCCATCAATTATTCTGGGTTGGACATGGCCTTGCATGTCAGGCAGAGATCACCTCTGTGTAAGTGGTATACAACTGAGTACAGCTGGAGTTTCTTCAGTCGGGCTGCATGCGGCATATGTTTAGGCCAGTAATCCTCTTGGTGAGTTACTTCTGTGGTCTTTCCAGCTGTTGCAGGTGTCTTGTAAGGTACATCCCAAATGGGGCATTGTACTCTATGATGGGTCTAATGAGTGATGAGTAGAGGGGCACAATAACCTCTTTTGTTCTAGATGCGAACCCTTTTGTGATTAGGTAGGCCACATAGAAGGATTTTCTAACTACCTTGGCAATATGATTATCAAAGGAGAGATTACTATCTACAAGGGTCCCCAGATCCCATATTAAATTTTCTGTATTTAGGGGACTACCACGTATGTGGTAGTTTGTGGGTACTTTGTTTTTTCCAAATGGGATGACTGCACTTTTTGACATTTAGCTTGAGGCCATGATTTTGACACCAGATATCCGTCTCAGTGAGACCCTTCTGGAGGATGTCTGATACACTTGTAATAGGTGACTCTATTGTCAGGCACACTGACGTCCCGCTCACCAGGCTGAACAAGGAGAAGCCTGTCAGGCGCTAGGATTCGCCACATAACACAAGCACTCAGGTCACTCCAAGGCAAGTACAAATATGACTCGGTCATTGTCCATGCTGGTGTGAATGACCTGAGATGTACCTCCCTGGACTACATGAAAAGAGACATAGAGGAGCTCTCTGAGCATGTAGCCCAGGCAGGTATGACCCTGACCTTGAGTAGCATCTTACCCTCACCAAGAATGATGCCACAATATGAAGACAAGATGATCAATTTCAACAATTGGCTTATGTATTAGTGTCATTTAAAGGGGATCCAATGCCTGTCAGCCTGGGAAGACATGCTCGACAAGCCACGATGCTTCGCTAGGGACGGCTTGCACCTGTCACCCCTGGGCTTTCGCATATTGGCAAAGGCTCTTGCTACCCCCATAGTGCCTTTTTTAGGCAAGGCTCAAAAGACAAACCCACCTCCATAGGTATCACAAGGGATAAGAAACTAAGAGTAATGCTACTCAATGCCAGAAGTCTAAACCTCAAGATGCACACACTCGAAACTCTCCTTAGCATGGAGAAAATTGATATCTGTGCAGTAACAGAAACCTGGTTCAAGGCTCCAGAGAGCACCCCAGCACTACCAGGTTATACCTCATACCATGCTTTTCGGCCCCAAAACTTGGACCGTACCACAAAAGGAGTGGGAGTATCAATATTCGTCAAAGATACCCACACCTCCAGGTTGATGGCACAGCACAAAGCATCAGAGACTATCCATGTGCAACTAACAGTGGGTAAAACTGCCTTCCAGTTTATAGCCTGCTACAGACCACCCTCCCAAACCCAGGAACCCCACTCAGCCTTCCTGAGAACACTGGAAAATATGAAGGTCTCTCCAAACACCATTATATTGGGCGACTTCAACTACCCAAACATAGACTGGGAGCATTACTCTAGCTCCAACACCCTAGCCCAAAGGTTCCTAGAATTTATAAACTCAAATGCTATGGAACAACTTGTTACCACTCCCACAAGAGGGGAAAACATACTGGACCTGATCATCACCAACATGGGGACTCTATGCTCCAGACCAGAAGTGTATCCCTCACTGGTAAGATCAGACCATAAACTAATCTCACTGGATATATACATCCCGACTCCACCCCCTGCCCTGAAAACCACAGTGAAAAACTTCTCTAAAGCAAATTTCACACTCCTCAAAACCGAGGTGGAATCCTTCAAAGCCCCCGGGCCTGTGGAAAATACGGCCCAGACCGCAGAATCCTTTATAAACGTATTCTATGAACACCTTCAGGAATGCATGGATCATGCAATCCCAAATAAAACCAAGACCCAGTCCTCCAAAGGCAGACGCCCTGTCTGGTGGACCCCAGCCATAAACAAACTATACAATAGAAGGAGGAAGCTACTACATGATAGAGCAAAATCCCAAAAAGGGAAGGCATCTCTGATCAGTATTAGCAAAAAACTACGGGCACTCATAAAATCGTCTAAGGCCAGCTTCGAGAGAAATATTGCACAGGACACTAAGGATAATCACAAGGCTTTCTTTAGTTATGTTAGGAACCTGGGTGGGAATTCCCAGATATGCTCAGAATTAGTCCAAAATGACAAAAAATACACCGAACCCACAGACATTGCCAACATCCTAGCTGACAGGTTCAGCGCAAACTCCCCCCACCAAAAGGGCAAATATTTATCCCAGCAGATTGCTGCCCCCCTGACATCTCAGATGCTCAGGTAAGAGCTGCCCTCTCCAAAGCAAAAAACACAGCATCAATGGGACCAGACGGTGTCCCGGGCTGCGTCCTACATGAACTCCAAGAAGAGCTAAACCCAAACATAAAACTACTGTTCAATCTTAGCCTTACTACAGGATATGTACCCAAAGAGTGGCGTACAGCAACAGTGGTCCCTCTCCACAAAGGTGGTGCCTCAATGGATCCTGGAAACTATTGCCCCATAAGCCTGACTAGCTTAGTCTGCAAAGCTATGGAAAGGATCATCATGGACCTCATAAATAAAGATATTGGGGACCTACAGACACTGGATCCTACCCAGTTCGGCTTTGTTAAGGGCAGATCCTCCCTCTTAAACCTGGTTGATTTCTTTGAAACAGTCACCAAGGCCATTGACGAAGGGAAGGTGGTCCACACAGCCTACCTGGACCTCGCAAAAGCCTTCGATACAATACCCCACTGGCATTATAGATAAGCTCACCAGCTTAAATATAAACCCCTATGTCACTAGATGGGTTGCAAACTGGCTCAAGGACAGAACCCACATGGTTAGAATTGCTGGAGCCATGTCAGACTCCAAACCAGTTACAAGTGGTGTCCCACAAGGCTCAGTCCTGGGACCTCTCTTGTTCGGTATATATTTCTCGGAGGTACAGGCCAACACGGAAGGACTGTGGCTGACTAAGTTCGCAGATGACTGCAAACTGGGCGCCATAATCGACTCTCCAGCCGACACAAGCATCCTCCAAAAGGGCCTCATAGAAACAGACAACTGGTGCCAGAGCCATGGCCTCAAGCTAAACGCCAAAAAGTGTATAGTCATCCCCTTCGGCAAAAACAAAGTGCCCACAAATTACCACATAGGTGGTAATCCATTAAGTACAGAAGAAGTAATTAGGGACCTGGGGACCCAAGTTGATAGCAGTCTCTCATTTGACAACCACATGGCCAAAGTGGTTAGAAAAACCTTTTATATAGCCCACCTAATCATGAAGGGATTCACATCTAGATCAGGGGAGGGCATCGTGCCTCTTTACTCATCAGGCCCATAATTGAGTACAATGCCCCTTTCGGGATGTACCTTACCAGACACCTGCAGCAACTGGAAAGACCCCAAAAGTACCTCACCAAGAGGATCATAGGGCTCAAACAGATGCCATATGCTGCCCGGTTAAAGAAACTCCAGCTCTACTCAGTGGCATACCGCCTGCTCAGAGGCGATCTGTGCCCGACGTATAAAGCCATGTCCAACCCAGAATTAATAGACATGCTGCACCTCAGAAAATCCAAATCCCATCGAGCTACGCGCTCGAGAGACTTGAACCTCAGCACTGAAATAAATAGGACATGCTGGAGGGACAGATTCATAACCCAGAGGCTCCCTTCACTCTGGAATAAAATCCCAGTCCAGGTTAGGCAGAGTCCCTCATTGACTCTCTTCAAGAGGAATCTTGATGAGTGGATGGGAGATCGTAGGTTTACCCCGGGTATCACTTCTGTGTCACTGTTAGACAGAGGCACAGTATACTAACCTCGATAAAGGGCATAGCAAAATTAATTTAAAATGGGTGGCGAAAGCCAAACACACTCTGGCTAGGCTTATAAATGCCCTAGGGCAGATAGCCTAGTATGAACCTATGAACCTAATAGCTGCAGAGTCAATTATGGCCCCCAGTTTGCAGTCGTCTGTGAGCTTGGTCAGCCATAGTCCTCCTGTTCTTGCCTGTACCTCTGAGAAGTATATACCAAACAGGAGGGGTCCCAGGACTGAGCCCTGGGGGACACAGCTTGTAACTGATTTAGAGTCGGACCTAGAGCCTGCAACTCTCACCATGTGGGTTCTATCTGTGAGCCAATTGGCAATCCATCTTGTGACGTAGGGGTTTATGTTCAGGCTGATGAACTTGTCTATAATACCAGAATGGGGAATGGTGTCAAAAGCCTTTGCAAGGTCTAGGTTATGCTGTGTGGACCTCCTTTCCCTCATCTAAAGCCTTGGTAACTGTCTCAAAGAAGTCCACCAGGTTTAAGAGGCATGATCTGCCCTTAAAAAAGCCAAACTGGGTAGGGTCCAATGTTTGAAGGGTCCCAATGTCTCTATTAATGAATTCCATGATGATGCGCTCCATAGTCTTGCAGACCAGGCTAGTCAGGCTTATAGGGCAATAGTTCCCAGGATCTGTTGTGGTTTCACCTTTGTGGAGTGGGATAACTGTTGCTGTGCACCACTCTATGGGTACGTAGCCTGTAGAGAGGCTGAGTTTGAACAGTGTGTTTAGGTTAGGGGTTAATTCATTTTGGAGCTTGTGCAAGACACAGCCTGGGACACTGTCTGGTCCCATTGAAGCTGTATTTATGGCTTTGGATAAGGCTCTTATAACCTGTGTGTCAGTGATTGCTGGGGCACTACATTCTTCTGGTATGGTTATGGGCCCTTTAGGGAGTGAGAGGGGGTTGACGTTTGCACTAAATGTGTCTGCCAGAATGTTGGCAATATCAGTTGGTTCAGTGTATTTTGTGCCATTCTGCACTAACTCAGAGCAGATCTGAGAGTTTCCACTTAGGTTCTTGACATAGCTAAAGAACGCTTTGTGGTTATCTTTGGAGTCCTTGGCAATTTTTCTTTCGAAGCTAGCCTTGGATGATTTTATGAGGGATCGTAGTTTCTTTCTGATACTGATGAGGGATGTCTTTCTTTCTTGGGATTTTACTCTTTT
Source organism: Protopterus annectens (assembly GCF_019279795.1). Classification (NCBI taxonomy): domain Eukaryota; kingdom Metazoa; phylum Chordata; order Ceratodontiformes; family Protopteridae; genus Protopterus; species Protopterus annectens. Next base: position 1,299,646,631 of record NC_056735.1, read on the forward strand.
CTGCACTAGTTTCCTCCTTCGATTGTATAGCTTGTTTATGGCAGGGTTCCACCAGACTGGTTTCCTTTTCTTGGAGGAGTGAGTTTTGGTTTTGCTTGGGATAGCACAATCCATGCATTCTTGCAGGTACTCATAGAGTGCCTTTGTAAGGGATTCAGCAGCTTGGACAGTGTTGTCCTTTAGCATGGGGGCTGTGAACCTTTCCACCTTGGTCTTAAATAACGTGAAGTTTGCTTTTGAAAAGTTTTTCACGGTGCTTTCCTTGATTGGGGGTAGGGCCGGAATGTGAATATCCAGAGTGATTAGTCTATGGTCTGATCTAACCAGCGAGGGTTTGACCTCCGGTGTAGAACACCGGTTGCCCATGTTGGTGATGACCAGGTTCAATATGTTGTCACCTCTGGTGTGGGTGTTGACCAGTTGATCTCGGGCATTCGAGTTTATAAATTCTAGGAAGTGTTGGGCAAGGGAGTTAGTACTCGAGTAGTTCTCCCAGTTAATGTTTGGGTAATTGAAATCACCCAATATTAGGGTGTTTGGTAGGACCTTCATATTTTCCAGTGTCTCCAGAAATGCAGAATGAGGGTCCTGTGTCATGGTGGGTAATCTGTAGCAAGCTACAATTTGAATTGCAGTTTTGCCCGTGGTTAGTTGCACATGGATGACCTCTGAGGCATTGTGCTGTGCCACTAACCTGAAGGTGTGGGTATCCTTGATGAATATGGATACACCCACACCTTTTGTGTTTCGGTCCGTGTTCTGTAGCTGAAAAGTATGGTATGAGCTATAGCCTGGTAGTGCTGGGGTGCTCTCTGGAGCCTTAAACCAGGTTTCTGTTACTGCACAGATATTGATGTTCTCCATACTGAGGAGTCCCTTGAGTGCATGCATTTTGAGGTTTAGACTTCTGGCATTGAGTAGCATTACCCTCAGTTTTTGGTTACTTGTGCTATTTACGGTGGTGGGTTTGTCTTTTGAGCCTTGCTTAAAAAAAGCACTATGGGGGTGGCAAAAGCCTTGGCCAGTATTCAAAAGCCTAGGGGTGACAGGTGCAAGCCATTTCTTGCGAAGCAATGTGGCTTATTGAGCATGTCATCCCAGGTGGACAGATACAGGATCCCCTTTGAATGACACCAGAAACTTAGCCAATTGTTGAAATTGATCATTTTTTTCTTTATACTGTAGCATCATTCTTGGTGAGGGCAGGATGCTACTCAGGGTCATACCGGCCTGGGCTACATGATCAGAGAGCTCTTCCATGTCTCTTTTCTTGTAGTCCAGGGAGGTACATCTCAGGTCATTCATATCAACATGGACAATGACAAAGTCATATTTGTACTTATTCTGGAGTGCCCTGAGTGCTTGTGTTATGTGGAAGATCCTGGTACCTGACAGGCAGCTAACTGTAACCTTCTCCTTGTCCAGCCTACTTAGTGGGACATCAGTGTACCTGACTATAGAGTCACCTACTACTTGTGTGTTGGGTATGTTATTTTGCCTTAAGGGCTGTGATTGCATGGCACACTGATTATGTGAAGTATGTGTTTCATGGTTTGTGATGGGGTGTGGAGGTTGCTTGGGTGTCTGCTTTGGCGGTCTTTCCTGCTTTTGCCGATTTTTATTTAGAGCCTCTGAGTATGTTTTTGTGTATTTATGTGTGTTATTTGCCGGTGTTGGTTTAGTAGGTCTATGTGAGATGCATGAGTGTGACAGCTAGTTTATTTATAAATTTATCTAAGTCAAAGTTATTAAGCCTCAATCCTGATGTATTTGTACATAATAAAGCTGCTTGAATAGAACCCACAGATGTTAGTCTGTTTTATCTTGACCAGACAAGTGACATGGTGTCAGAACCAGGATTCCAGAGACTGTTTTTCAGAGCTATGAGGTGCAGAGTTAACAGTGAAGGGAAACTAAGTGAACCGAGTACAAAACGGCCAGAAATGAACTGAAGGTAATGAAAACTTGCATGAATGATTTATTTATTAAAGAAGATAAAACAGAGCATTAGAAGGGGATAGAAAGCATTATTAAGCAAACGAGAGTCACAAAAAGTTGATTAATTAAACAAAATGTTTGAAATTAAGATATTTGATAAAATGATTATCAGAAGAGCACATAAGTGGTTTGGAATTACCTCGGAATTGCAAAGTGGCATGTTTCGAGTAAAATGAGTACAAGAAAAGTATAATGGGCATGAAAAGAGATTAAACGAGCAAAACAAATATAAATAGCAAAGCGGGCATATTAAGCATAAATAAAGCAAGGTGACTGCATGTTTTTTTGGCAAATTACTGTGTTTTAGCATAAACTACTATTTTGTTTTGATTGAAGCTATTCAGGGCATAACTAGAGTTATTCGAAGCACCTCAAAGTCTGTAAAAGTGCTTACAGTGTATGCTTATTACAATGCATTTATTCCCAAGGGTCTGTGTGCAAAGTGCAACTATTTTATAAAGTGCAGTCAAAATACAGTAATTTCAAATGTTTCTTGTGCTGGGTTTGTCTATTCGCAGAGTGACACCATTACAGATTGTTTCTTGTACTGTACAGAGTTATTTAACAACTTACAGCCATTTTAGGAAAGTCAGTGTGCTTTGTACTGTTGATTCGCAAAGTGCAGTTACTGCGAAATGTTCTTTACTCTGAGCTTCTTCTGCCCAGTTTATTCGCACAGTGCACTTATTTTGAAATGTTTCTTACACTGATAAGAGGTGATTTCTTACAGTACAGTGATTTCAAGAGTATTCTTGTGCCCAGGAAACTTATTTTGTAAAGTCCAGTTATTCAGAAGCTTGTCGGGCTATTGTGTATAGTTATAAGTACTGGCATAAATTTCTGGCGTGTGTGTGTGTGTGTGTGTGGTCGTGCATACTTGCAAAAGCTTTCACTGGTATGTGTTAATATGGCAGAGGCATTTTGCAGGCCAGGTCCACTTGTATTTGATCAGAATATTGCTGAGAATTGGAGAATATTTGAGCAAAAGCACAATATTTTTTTACAAGCAGCTTATTCTGACAAAGATGCATGCACCAGAGCATTCATTTTACAAAACCTAGCTGGGTCAGAGGCCATTGAAAGAGAGCATTCATTTGTGTATGCACCAGCAGTATATGAAGGAGAAAGGGAAAACCATCATGTTGTTGTACAGGCTGAATCAAGGGAAGACCCCGAGTGTTTGAAACACAAATTCAGGGAAATGTGCAACCACCAGACAAATTTTACATTAGAGACGCATTTGTTTTACACAAGAGATCAAAAGCCAGGAGAAACGTTTGCAGCTTAAATTACTGACCTGAGAAACAAAGCTAAAATGTGTAGGTTTGGTGATTTGAAAGATGAGTTGATGAAGGTCAGGCTTGCATGTGGTATTAATAGTGCTGCAGAGAGAAAGATTTTGCTTTGTGACAGTGATTTAACTGAGCAAAGCTATTGAGATTTGCCAAATCCATGAAGTTATAGAAAGGCACACAAGTATGCTTGCAAGTGATAAGAGCATGGTTTCAGTAGGATCCACAGCAAATGTAGACCGCATGCAACACATGGCTAGCAGAAGCAGGCCTAAGCACATGGCAGCTGTAACCCCAGCAGGTGTGGCAGGCAAAACCTGTAGTTTTCCAGCAAGTTCTAAGACTAGTTCAGTGAAAAGGATATGCTCAGTGCAGTACAAGGCTGAGTCAGCAAAACCCAAATCAAGCTTTATTGTTACCTGTCACAACTGTGGTGCCAATCATGAGTTACAAGAGAATAGTACTTAGCATTTGGTCAGCAAAAAAAAAAACAAAGTGCGAGCACATAGGATTCCTTCTCGATAAATTCCAGTTAAAAATCAATAAAATTGCTTAAATCAAAAGCAACTTGCTGAAAAATATATAAATTATCCTTTTATTTTTGTCCCACCAAAACCGGAACTGAGGTAGCAGTCCACAAAAAAGGCTCATACAAAAAGTCAGAATATGCATTGACCCAAGAGATTTGAACAAAATATTAAAGAGACTGCATCATCCTATGCGTACAGTCGAGGAAGTCGCAGCCCTAATACCGAATGCCACTGTTTTTTCTGTCTTGGATACAAAAAGTTCATTTTGGCAAGTGATGCTTGATCAGAAATCTTCACTACTGACTACATTCAGTACCCCATTTGGAAGATAAAGATTCCTCAGGATGCCATTTGGAATAAATTTTGCAAGTGAAGTCTTTCAGCGTGCAATGAAGCAAATGTTTTCAGGTTATCCTTGTGCCATTATAGTAGATGATTTATTGTTTGGAGGCAATGGTGAAGCAGAGCATGACAGAAACCTTAGGAAAGTTCCAGACAGAGCACGTGAAGTGAACTTGAAGCTTAATCCTCTGATGTGCAAATTCAGACTAGCAGAAGTTACATATGTAGGTCATTTTATTTACTAGCACTGGCTTGTGACCAGACCCATCCAAGTAAGCAGCCATTCTTGAGATGCCAGCACTGGATGATGTTCAAGCTCTACAACATTTTATTGATATGGTCAACTATTTAGGCATGTTTATACTAGACTTTAGTGAGTTGACAGCACCTTTGAGAGAGCTAATGCGCAAAAATGTTACATGGTTTTGGTTGGAACAGCACCAGAGAGCATTTGAAGACCTTAAGCTGAAGATTGCCACCCTAACTACATTAAGATACTGTGATGTCAATAAACCAGTAACTCTTCCTGTGATGCTTCAAAATTTGGTCTTGGTGCAGTTATTCCTCAACAGGGCAGACCAGCAGACTATGCATTTAGAACTCTTACCCAAACTGAAATGCAGTATGCTCAAATTGAGAAAGAACTTTTGGAAATAGTATTTACATGTTCAAAGTTTCATGATTATATCTATGGTCGAGTTTTTCAGATTGAAACTGATCACCAACCTCTAGTCACTATTTTAAAGAAGTCTATGAATTCAGCTCCAGTGAGATTACAAAGAATGATGCTTAGATTGCAAAAGTAAACTTCAAAATGGTCTTTACAAAAGGCAAACTTCTTTATCTGGCTGATACCTTATCCAGATTGCCCAGAAATACAATGGAACAGCTTAATGCAGAGAATTTTGACTTTGATGTCATGGAAGTGCACAATTTTTCTACCACGAGACTTGATAAGCTGAGAGATCATACAAAGACTGATCCCATTTTGCAAATGCTCAACCACTTTATTAATATTGGATGGCCATCAAAGCAATCTAGTGTACTTATTTTCCTTTGAGATGAAATGTTGATGGAAGATGGCATTATTTTCAAAGGTCCTAAAATTGTTGTTCCTGCTTACTTACAACATGCATACATTCAGATTTTGCATCATGGTCACCCATGTTCTAAATCTACCAAAAGAATGGCGAGAGGACTAGTATTTTTGCTTTCTCTAGCAAAAGATATTGATAAAGTACTTTACTCTTGCTCAATATGCAGTAGTAGTAAACCACATTTGCAAAAAGAACCACTTCAGCTAAGTCAAGTTCCTGAACTATCTTGGTCAACAGTAGCAACTGACATATTTGAGTGGAATAATCAGCATTATTTAGTGTTGGTAGACTCAATACACATCCATAAAGCATGAACATTCTCAAAGAAAAACATAAATTCCAAGACCAGGAACACCACTCGAAGGACAGAATGAATTCTTTATTTAACACAGTTCTGGTACCTCGGCTTCTCGCCTTCTAATTGAATATTTTTTAACCCAATTCTGTCCCTATAAATACCCCCAGTTCCAATTATTTAATTAAGTAATTAACAAACTAATTCATTAGCAAACATTCTTAGACTTTTGAGCTGTTGCACTTTCCTTTATAAACCAAATAACAATAAACATTTTAATTAACAGTAATTATAACCATATAAATACATTTTTAAACATTTTTAAATACATTGTCAGTATAACTAAACATCTTATTAAATACATTTCAAATACATCTGATACATTAAAGCATTTTTCATACATATTATAAATGCATTTTTTAATAACATACTTGCTTCTTTATTTCAAATAATCAAATGATTCTCTAAATTCATTCCATTAGGATGCAAAGTATTAAAATTAATAATCGATCTGCTTTCTAGTCTATTTAATTCTTTAACATTTCCCCTGTTACCAATAGGTCATGCTAGAAAACTAAAAAACAGACTACTATCTGAACCATTATGTTTAGACAAAAAGTACATGGCTGCAGGACTTTCTAACTTGTCTCTTCTGACATCACCTAAGTGTTCCAAAATTCGAACCTTGGTCTTCCTAGTAGTTTGGCCAATATACCAGCAAGCTGAGTGACAGCCACAACCTATTATATAAATCACCCCATAACTGTTACAATTGAAAAATTTATTGGCCCTATAAAGTTTTCCATTGATTCTACACCCATGTAGGTTCTTAACTCGATTACATACTGAACAGTTTCCACAACAGTAAGTACCCACTGTTCTGTCCATCAGACCCTGACCTATATGGTTCAAAAGTTTCTTATTCAACAGTTCTTTAAGATTGTTATACCGTCCATAAGAAAAATAAATGTGTTTGGGAAACAGAAAGCCAATAGAACTATTTTCACTAACAATTTCCCAAGCCTGTCTAACTATCCTTTCCAGAACAGAGGAGAATTCAGAATATCTGGTGACGAAAAACAATTTATCTTCATCTTCTTTCTTGTACATAACTCTCCTCCATTATGAATCCTGGTTGACCTAGTATGACCCTCCCTTTCATCCATAATTTTATTCCTTGCCTTTTGCAATATCCTATTATTATAGCCTCTGACTAGTAATCTATCATATACCACATTTAAACAAACTTCTTTATACCTAGCTTCAGAGGTATTGATGAAATTTTTTTTAATTCTCCATACAGCAATGACTTAATTAGGTTAGGGGGGGTGCATACTAGTGGCATACAGAAAATTATTGACAGCTGTAGGTTTTCTAAATGGTTTGTGCTGAATCCTCTGCTTACTGTCAACATAAAAAACTACATCCAAAACTGAGATGCTAAATCTAGCCATGCTCCAAGTGAATTTCAAAACATGCGGGTTACTATCAAGAACACTCATAAATTCCAAAAATTCTTTTTCACTACCTTTACAAATGAACAGCAAATCATCTATATATCTTTTGTAATAGATTACATTTTTCACAAAATAATTGTCGACCATCATGAATTGACTTTCAAAATCCCCCATATAAATAATGGCATAAGTTGAGGCGAAAGCCGCCCCCATCACTGTACCCTTCTTTTGTAAGAAGAAATCATTCTTCCATTTAAAATAATTGAGTTAAACAAAACTCAAGAAGGGTTAATAAAATGCTGACTGGGGTCCTTCCCCCAGTCTTTTAGCCACAGCTTCCATGCCCCCACCTTCTATCAGTGTTAGTGTACAAGGCATTTACATCTACCATTCCCCAAAAATAATTTTCTTTCCATTCAAAATTAACCAAATTTTGACATACTTCCTGAGTACTTTTGACATGGGAAGGTATTAGATTTAAATGTCTTTTAAGATGAAAATTTAGAAAAATGTTGACATTCTCCAGAAAAGACCCAATTCCCAAAATATTAGGCCGGGCTGGGGGGTTAGCTAGATCTTTATGGATCTTGGGGATGGCATACATAAAAGGATGTTTAGGTGTCTTAACCATCAACTTCTTAACATCTTTACTGTTCAAAAAAAAATAGCCTTTCCCCACGTTCCAAAATATTTAATTCTGCTGAAAATCTTTGAATGGGATTATATTGTAACTTATCATAATACTCCTCTTCAGTCAATATTTTAACACCATTTCATATTGACCTATATTCATCACTACCCAATCACCTCCTTTATTAGCTACTTTATACATGACCTTATCCAGATTGGACCTTAATTCCTGCCATTTCCCTTTATTAAGATTATAAGAACTGAATGTTCTTACAAAATTACCAAAACAGTTCTCAACTTTTTTACATACCAAATTTTCCAAAACATTAATAGCACTGCTTGTTCTGGGGGGGGGGGGGGGCATGAAATTGCTGTCAGAAATCAACTTGGGCATGTCTAGATGTCCATATCCAGTCTCAAAAAGTTGTAACTCAACATTGGGCTCAGTATACTCACCCATATTTCCATCACCAAGTCCCACACATTGTTGAAACACTTCATTATCATAAATACTTAAATTGAACAAATCATCCTCATCAGAAGAAACATCACTTATATTTATTACAGTTACATTTTCTACATTAGTATATGGGAATAGGGACAGAATTTGGTTAAAAAATGTTCCATTAGAAGGCGAAAAGCCAAGGTACCAGAACTGTGTTAATTCATTCTGTCCTTTGAGTGGTGTTCCTGGCGGTGGAATTTGTTTTTTTAATGTTGGTAGACTCTTATCCAAACTGGTTTGAGATCGATTTACTACCCAGCCTAATGTCCCTGCTGTTATCATCAAGATGAAACATCATTTCTCAGTCCATGGGAGTCCACTGAAGCTTATCTCTGACAATGATACCCAATTTACCAGTCAGTTGTTTCAGAAATTTGCAAAAGAATGGGACTTACATGTTAAATTGTTCAGAATACCCAGTCAAATGGACTAGCTGAATGTGCAGTGCAGAGTGTAAAGCAATTATCAGAGAAGTCAAACTGTGATAATACCAATATCTTTTTGAATTTACTGAATCTCAGAAACATACCCCATGACAATATACTTGGCTTGCCTGCTCAAAGACTTCTGTCTAGGCAAACCAGAACAACATTGCCTATCAGTTCCAGTTTGTTGAGGCCTAAAGCTAAGAACAACTGAACAGTCAGAACCCAACTATTCAGAAAGCATTCTTTCCAGAAGTCCAGCTATGATAAATCAACAGATTTCTTCATCCATTGAAAGATGGAGAGACTGAGGATACAAACAGCAAAAAGATTTTGACCAGAATGGTCAAGTAACAGATATATGTGCTGAGCTGAGATCCTACTTTGTGGAATCTGAGGGTGTGGAGTACAAGAGAACTCACAGATACCTTCTTTCTGTATCAGAATCGATATCGCAGCATTGTTCCTGTGATAGACTCTAGATCTCAGAGCAATCCAGACAATGTTCCTGTTGCAGAACATGTCTTAACTCCTATTTCCATTCCTGATGTCCCCAAAGTTGAACATTCAGCAGAGATGGTCCCAGTTGCCAGACCTAGTTCTAATTTCTGTGTCACATGATTTGGTCATATTTCCAGACCTAGTGTGAAATACACAGCAGCCCAGACATAATTGTCTGTATGTATTTTAGTTCTGTATAATTGCATGTCAAAGAATTATTTTGTATCAATTGCATGTCAGTTAATGTCGTTACTAATGCATGACTCATTTCTCAGAGGGAGGATGTAGAATAGTGTATTTTGTACCTTTAAGAAGCTTTTCCAAGGGCAGCACATGCATATAAATAGCAAGCATGTGCTAGCTTCAGTGCCATTTTGGGAGTGCAGCCAGGGGCTCAACATGTATGAGTGTGTGAGCTAGTTTCTTTATAAGTTTATTTAAGTTAAAGCTAAGCCTCAGTCCTGATGTATTTATATATAATAAAGTTGTTTGAACAGAACCCACAGATGTTCGTCTGTTTTATCCTTATTTGTATTAGATCTGACAGTTATAGGAAGAGAGTTCAAGTTTCTGGCTACAGTATAGGAGTATAGGAAGTATATGACTGTGGGTTTACTGTATACTGTATTCCTGTTCTGCTATCTAGGATGGTATAGGCTTCACATTTGCCTAACACACATACACAACTGCCTACACATCCAACTGCAGTTATATAATTTCTGACTGCTTACTACTGTTGGGCACAGCTTACCATTGAGCAGACATGTTGCGCACTGCCGAGCACTGTGTTTGAACAATAGTTAGTGGTGCGCAAGATTTTCAAACAGTGTGTGCACTCCCAGTAAATGCAATAATTGGAATTGGCAGGAAACCATCAATTTTCATTGCTCTTGATCTATGGTAGACATGGCAGGTGTCTGTCAAGACGGTGTGATATTGAGGGCAAAGAGTCCCAAGAATTGTATTGTACTCCTAGTTAAACACCATAGTGTCATACTGTTGCAGGGGGGACTATTCTGACTCCCAGTATAATTCTGAAGCTTGGGATGGTTTGGCCCGGGCTGTATACAGTACCACCCATGCACTGGTGACCAATGTAGGCGTCACTTTAGTGACCTACATTGGAGCAAGATGGATACCCTTGATGCTTGTATTGAGGAATTTAGGACTGCAGATATCCCACAGATGTGAAAGTATCAACTACAGAGAGTGCTTGTAAGACTTTTAAAAGCTGAATATAGGCAAGACTGGTATTCATAAAGGTATTATGTTCTGTTTTTTTCTACCGCTGACATGAAAAGAGAAGTTATTGCAAGCACCCAGGGTTTAGCTTGGTGAGGATGAAGGAAGCATGTGGTATGTATGCAGAAGAAGAGTAGTGGTATTGTAGCTTTAAAAGTTAAAGATAGCGTTTTTGGTATTTTATAGAGTTGTATCAAACTGAGCATGCATATCTTAACTGTAAAAGCAAGTATGCATGCATTAGTCTGTAGAACAAACCAAAAGTACAATATTAGACTTTAGTCAGAGCTTATGGGTTCAAATACCACACTTCCCAACTATGCAATACTGTTAATTCTTCAATTATGTGCAACTTAAAGGTTTAAAGTAAAAGCTCTATACCAGTGGCACACATACCCTGCTGTAAACTGTAATCTGTATAATTGGAATACACATATGTGCAATATATGCACATGCCAAGGAGCACTTGCTGCAATCTGTAGTATAGTGTGCATCTATTAGGAGCTGGTAGTCTTAAAAGTAAAAGTTATGTTAGGGAGGGGTGGTTTTAAGGATAAAGGTTAAGAGGTTGGACAGTGCAGTGGTTAGAGTTGTCACCTCACAGCAAGAGGTTCTCCAGTTCAATTCTCGGCTGGGGTGCCTTCTGTGCGGAGTCTGCATGTCCTTCCTGCATTTGTGTGGGTTTCCTCTGGGTGCTCCAGTTTTCTCCCATGTTACAAAGACATACGTCTGGAGCATTTCTCCCTGGGCACTCACTGAAAATTGGCTTCATTCCAAGTTGAACTTTCCCCTGTAAACAAATGTTAAATAAATAAATAAATAATAAAAGATAATACAGTTAAATAATTGTATTAATGCATTGTGTGTTACATATGAAGGTAGTAATATTTCTTTTTTTGTCTCTCACCCCAACCCTTATCTCTCTTTTTATATTTTATTTTTAATTTTGTTTTTTGTATTTTTTATTTTTTGTTTTATTTTATTACATGTTGTCATTATGTGTCCATGTCATCCATGTGTACCACATCACAAACTGCGCCACTCCACAGTGGGGTAGGCCTGTCACACAGGATCTATGTGCCCCCAGTCCACCTGCACCTGGCACAGTTGCCCAACCCATCTGGGAGCCAACCTGGCAGCACCACCTCTGCTGCCCCTGCACTACCTGCCCCCTCAGGTAGTCCTGCCCCAGAGGCTAGTCCAGTGGTTCCCTCTGGGATCAGTGGCAGAGATGGTGTGTTTATCACCCACACAGATTTGCCAGGGATAGTGCGTAGGGTTGTGCACCACACTGTTGGTGCATGCCTATGCCAGCTGGTGACACTGCTCTCCCTCATTGTATGCAGTACCAGGAGGAGGTGAAGGAGATGTAAAGTGCTCCAGCCAATGGCAGTGTTAGTTGACAGTGATGAACATCCTGTGAGTGAAGACTTGATTCTCATTTTCACCCAGCTTGAAGACCATGGGTTCTGGATGTCCCCACTTTCACTCCAAACATGGTGTCCATCGACCTCTTGTGTCCATCACTGCCCCTGTGTCCTGTCTTGTTTGTCTTGTCTGTCTGCAGTTGCTTCCTCACTACGCAACTTACCAGATACAGACATATCTACTTACCTTCCCCAACATTCCTCTCTCTCTCTCAAAAAAAAAAAAAAAAACAAATGGGCACCTGGCCCACAAAAAAAATATCATCCCGTACATAACTTTCCATTTCACACACATGTCTTCTTCACATATTTGATTCAGTCCAATTGGTTATACAACATGATTGTGTTATGGTTATCCCTCTCTCTCTGGAGGTGACAGTCCAAATTCAGCTAACATTCTGCAAATATTATCAGTTTTTACTGTTAAAGAAATGGATAGCTATGGTTCTTTCCTACCTCCCTCCTGCACATTCCCGTATTGTTTTACATTTGTTCTTCCCCCCTGCTTGCTCCCTATTTCACCACTGTCCTATCTTCCCCATTTTTTTCTTTAATTCACTATTGCACGATGGTGTGCATCACATACCAACACACAGCAATGGTAATGCAAAAGTAGTTAAAGATATTAGGCACATCTGTATTCGAACCCAGTACCATTTGCCCCAAAAAGGAATGTATCTTTGCATTAACTGCATTAACACATGTTGCCACAGAGTCAGTTAAGTAGCAGGTATATTCCACAGACTCAATACTAACTGTCAGACTTTAGCAATGCTGGAGAAGCAATGGATCCCTTCACTTTCTGGAATCCATGTTTGTGCTGTGATGCACATTGTGCACCAAAGGTGACTGGTGGCAAACAGGTGTGGTTACTCCTGTGCAATGACTGCTGAGCTATGCCAATACGCAGTTACACATCTCATACAAACAATTCATCTCATTACCTTATCACTCTGTAATGCAAAGTATTTTAAAGTATGATATACTAGGCTTCTAAACATCTAATTGTTGTTAGGTTAGTAGCCTCATATGAACATATGAAGCAGTGTGCTTATGCAGGCCTCCCAACCTGTTGTCCTCTACATGGCCTGCTGATGTCAACTGCTATAAGTTCACCTGCACTCCTGTATAAGTCAGACCTGTGCCATGGTGCTTGCGTTAAGTACTGTGTAGTTAGGTAGGGGTTCTCTTCTCACTGCAGTCGACTTGGTGTGTGTATGTGTGTCTAGAAAGCAGAGCAGAAGTTTGTTTCCCCACAGTTACTGCTCCAATCACATGCAATGACAGTATTTTGATACTTGCAGATGCCTACATATCCATTTCATGCAGGCCTCCCAGCCTCTTGCCTCCCACATGGCTTGCTGATGTCATCTACTATAAGTTCAACTGCACTGCTGTATAAGTCAGACATGTGCCATAGTGCATGCATTTAATACTGAGTTCTGTAGCCTGTGTATTTAGATAGGTAGGGGTTCTGTTTTCACTGCAGTCAATGTGTGTGTGTGTGTGTGTGTGTGTGTGTGTGTGTGTGTGTGTGTGTGTGTGTGTGTGAGCTGTTTCTTGACATTACAGAGATTGCTTTATACCAGCATGTGGGACACTATTATCTCCTCCTCAACAGACACTGCTGATATCACCAGCTATAAAGTGTTGTCTGAAGCGCTCCAAGTTGGACTTGAGCTGTGGCACTTTGGTGGAGTACTGTGTTTTATAGTCTGTGTAATTAAATAGGTAGGGGGGTTATTCTCATGCAGCCAGTTGTGTATGTGTGAGCTGCTGCCTGACATTACAGAGAGCATTTTACACCAGCATGTGGGACACAGGTATATTCTCCTAAGCAGATGCTGGCAATGTCATTAGCTATATCACATTTTTGGATATGCAGTGCTCCCACCAGGGCAGGGTCAGGGACTGGCCTAGAGGCCAGGCAGAAGACACCTCAGCCTATATCATAAAGATTGCAGTGACATGGTTTATGATCTATCCCCATATATCATGGCATGGCTTGTAGGCCCTGTGTTTCTTGGTGAGAAACCCCTGTGGTCTCTCCAACTGCTGTATGTGTCTGGTGAGGTACATGCAAAAGAGAGCATTATACTCTGTTAGTATTCTGATGAGGTTCAAGTACAGTGCTGTCATACAATCCTAAGATCTGAATATGATGGCAAGACTTATGATGTGCACAATGCAGGCTTTCAATAACAGTGTGGACACTTGGTAGTTGAAGTTTAAATTCTGTCTGCATTTGTTCCCAGTGCTTGCATCAATGAGTTTCCGCATAGTAGGACTGTTGTCAATGCTGTGATTAACATGGAACTCCACTTTTCAGACAGACAACTTACAAACCCACATTTCTGCATTTATTTGCACATTGTGTGCCTTTGTCACCATTCCATTGTGTGTGTTAGCTCCAACTGTACTATGTTATCACCATTGGTGGACACAATAATTGCATACAATATGCTAGACCCAGCAATGTACGTTAGTCAGAACTGTCAAGAAATACAGTTCAAACAGTGAAAGGCCAAGCACAGATTCCTGAGATTTGCAAATGGTGGCAGCTCTACTGGTACAGGTTGATTCACCAACTTTTACGTGTTCTGTCAGTGAGACCGTTAGCTACTCATCAACTGACCTATGGTTTAATCCCCAACTTGGGGTTTTCTCAACGAAACCTGTATGTGTGATTGTGTCAGAACCCTAGGCCAGATCACAATAGGCAGTATGCACTGTCTTACCTGCATCAAGGCCTATCTCATGGAATTGATGGGTTGTGACAACATCACAGATCACCTATGGCATGACTCAGCACATGCACCTTCCTGATACAGTTGAATGCACAGTTCAGCACACACTTCACATGGCCTATATTTCCATACAAGGGTGTACATCAACATGCATCCACCTGAGTGGGGGGGGGGGGTAGCACCTGCTTTATGCATGTATAGAGACATCCTGACTCTCCTTGACTGTGAGGTACACCAAAATGTCATTATGGACTTCTTCTGCATGTACACTATTAATATTCCAGGTGAGTGCAACAGACCTGTATGAATTATTAATGCTATATCAGGTCTGTTACATCTGGTAAATGTTCTCGAAGAGGTCATCGAGGACATGCATGGTGACAACAGTATCATCTTGTGGAAGTTGAACAGGTCAAGGCATTTGACACAAATCCACACTGAGGTATTCAGTCAGCAGTGTCATATGTGGCCATAAATAGCCATATCACTAAATGGGTAGACCAGTGTATGACATACATGGCATCTCACTATGTTGAAATGTGTGACATATATCTTGGGTCCAGTGATCAGGTTGGCATATTGGGGTGTCTGCTAAGCCCTTTCCTACCCATTAATGAAGTGATGGAAGTCACACATGACATACACATGCTGTGTCCAGACAGCTGCCTGAAGGACTACAGCTTGTGGATAATCATTGACTCCAACTCTATTTTAGTATAATACAGATCGTATCAACATAGGCCAAAAACTGCTGCCACTCCCATGACAACACCTGCATTGACAAGAAACACTGATGGATTTGTTGAATCAGGAAAAAAACATACCACCCAAGTATAATGTGGACATCACACCCTATAATCACACCAATGGGTATGTGACCTGTGTCCTGGTGTAGAGGGTAAGTGGTACATCTACCAGAATGTGGTCACAGTGCTGACTACTCCCCTTGAATGTAACACAAGTACTGGGTGTGTGAAGGACATGCACATCAGAGGCCATAATAACTTCATGATTCCCAGCCTTCACACCAATATCTGTGTACAATGAACTGCTTTCATGTACCTCCCTGCACATCTTCTAGTGATGTATAACTGAAGTGTACCACCTTTGTCACAGTGCACTGTCACACAGCTTATTGGCCATACCGAGGTATTCTTTCTGTGGAATATACATGACTGTCTAATGTTGCAGAACACCAATCAAGATGTCACACCAGATACATGTATGCTACCTGTTTTGCTTATGCACATTCTACATACATAGGTGTTTGACAGTATTAATGGCATGTATCTCTTCTGTGATAGCATGGATTGTGTCATATAAATATGCCACGCACACAAGGCAAGCAGGTATAGCAGTGTCCCTCTTAATACCTCCTGCAGATACGACAGTGCCAGGACAATGTGCATGGTAACTCTCTTAGAGTGTGGTTGTATCATAATAGTTGCTCAAGTGTGTGTGTGAAGGCCCATCTGTTATCACTCCACATCACATATGTTATGTCAGAGGCATGAGATTAGTGGTGATATTATTCTGATATTCTCCATGATCGTTGTTGTTTCTTTTAATGTTTTCCATGATCCTTTAGTAAGAAGTTGTGCTGCATTCTAACACACTCCTATGTGACATCTGTGAAAAATATGTCCCTATTTCTGGTTTTGTCTCCTCATTACATTGGCCTTTATGCAGATTTGTTGCACTTACAGAATGATAGCTATCTGTGAGGCCCCAGTGATCATTGTGGCATTCCACGCAAATCCAAAGAACATAGGTGCTGTGCTTTACATGGAATTGCTATTCAGATTCACTTACAAGGTTTTGCAGCTCACAACCTAGCTTAGGCACACACTGTGTCATTAATATGCATTTCACACTGCTGCACACCACTCACTATCGCACTAACATGTAAACTCCATGTAGGATCTGTACGAAGCCTACATGTAGTTTATTGAATCCCAAGTTGTACACCTCCTCTGTAAAACTATATGTAAATTGAATCTGAACCCTGTATCAGCTGTCCTTGTTCTCGAAACTCACTTCATTTATACCTTGTGCCACCGAGAAAGTTACCTGGCAGGTGCATTTTCTTCACTCAGTACTATGCAGAGTGCTGATGGCCAGACAGCAGAGCCATGCTAATTTGAACTACAGAAGGCAGGCCAAATTAAGTTTTTCACTTTATTCCTTTGGCTATGAATAATGTTTGCATGCTGCTGAGCATAATGCAAATGCAAAAGGCAAACAAAAAAGCAAATTAAACAAATGACTTAACACAATTAAAGGATATATCTAGCAAGGGACACAGCAGTTATAGCATTAGTATGACACATTCATCATTTTCACAACTGCTTGCCACATCACAAGTAGCATTTAGGCTACACATCATCAGGATTTCATGTAATGGTAATTGTTCAGAAAGGGGACACAACAAGAATGACAGGAGGCACAGTATATACAATTACTCATGATATAAAAATTTACAATAAAATGTATTACTGTCATGATGTATAATTGTGAGATATGGGTAAGTTCTCCAACATATTTGACACATACGCCCACATTACTCATGTTACTGCTTTTGAGTTATCACATTTTACAGAACGTCATATGTTACAACAGCCATAGCACTTATTGTTATTAATAATGAGAAGAGGTGAGTTTACAATAACAACACATTTCTAATATCAATTCACATGGACTGCAGGGTAAGCTTTTTAGCATTAATCTCATACTTTAGCCTGTTTATCAAATGTGTAAAATTGGGTGTCAAAATTATTCTGAATCCAATCAGAATCCTATTTCTCTCTTTGCTGTGTTGATTACTTGTTATCCCCTGCCCCTATTTTGGACACAGTAGGCATACCCACAATACAGAGTCCTGAGAAATAGGACAGGTTGGGGGTGACACAGTTGATCAGGGTAGTGTGGTTATTCCAATTACAGAACTCATTGATTCTCCCCATAGCCATCATAAGGGTAAAGTGCCACTCAGGTGGGTTGGTAGAGGTGCTTGGAGGAAGCCTGCTGTCCACCCTTCTCCCAGTGTTGGTGTGTCTGTAGTTACCAGATGATGTATGTGTAGGGCCATCATGGAGGCACAGGTACGTTCCACCAGGACCTCAGCAGAGATTATGCAAGTACTAAAGCTTGTGCATTCTGATGTGAGGGACTACCTGATCTGTGTAGGTGACTCCTTGGACAGTCCAAACGGCACATTGGATCAAGCAGTGTCTGTAATGGAATGTTTGCTGGTGGAGGGTTGGTATCCACATGGTCGGAGATCTGGTGTTAACCAATGAGACTGTGCAAGATCCCGCTCCCATAGTGGCATTACTTCCACCGCTTTATCAGTGATTGAGGTGTCCACACCCAGACATGGTAGCTCAGGTGGTCATAGTTCATGACATAGTCATGGTGACAGCTCATCCATCAGGCATTGCTCACATTCAGGTAACACCCTGACTTCTATCCAGGGCCGTGGAACTAGCAGTGCAACTCCTGGGAAAGGTAGTTCTTATGGATGGATGGATGGATGTGACGATGCTGAACTGATTAGTCTACCATGCAAAGTTCACACCTTTTTTTTCCTAAGTGTAATCATGGCCCTATTCCAAAGAGTTTTGGACTTCAAGGCAAATGGCTATACTAAGTATACACAATTATTTATAGGCTCCTGAATAGCTCCTCCATGTTGGATTGGTTAATTTGCATGTAACTTGTCTGCTTCTGCCTTCATTAGCATATTCCTTGTTTTGAGGCTCTACATTAAGTGTAGAGCCATTTAATTAATGCAAAGTAGTGTTCTATCATGCAAGCAGCACATGGCTCTGTGTACACAATAGCCACATCTCTTATAGACATTCATCAGTCCATCCCAAAGACTTTACACTTTATAAAATATGCACATAAATGAACTTTATTCTATTTCCTTTTGAAGTAAACAACAATAATACTTTTCAGAAGTAACCTGGCTTATGTATTTGACCATGATTCTTTAATCCTCTACTCCTGACTCTTGAGTTAAAACTTTAAATGGATAAGAGTTGCAAATGCACAAGTGTTAACCTCTATGCAGCCTCTTGACTGTTAATACAGTACTGAGTCACTTCACTGCATGAGTCAGTGTATTTTATTCAGTACAGTGCTTGTTTAGTTTGACAGCATAACAGGATCATTTATTTTAAGTAATCTGTTTTTTTACACCGGATAAAGTACATTCTGCCATTATAATCTCTCTCAAAAAGTATTCAGTTACATATTGTCAATTACAATCCTACTGAAATCCCACATGTAGCTATGTATAAATGTCATCCTTCATTTAAAATTGTTCATTATCTCTAGTAACTGGCTTAGCGTGACTTTGCTTTTATGTCACCCTTTGGTATGACTCAGACATTTTCTGTTTAGGAGCCCCAGGGTGCTGCCATTGTATGAAGATTTATATTACTGTAGATGCATTGTGAACACCATCAATAAAAAGAAACAGAAAAAAAGGAATAATCCATTAACATCTACCCTGATGCCATTTAAAAATTAAATAATTACATTAGTATTGAATAGCACAGGCAGAACCACAAAGCTAATAAAGTATAATATGAGACATTTCTACTGAAAAAGGGGCACCCTTTACAGACGTAATACTGACTTATTTTGTCTCACTAAACATTATTGAGGAAGGTAAAGATATTCACAAATGAATATAGTGACAGGGCCTCTGATGTACTAAAAGAAAAACAGTGCATGCCAATAAACTTTCTAACAGAAGAATATTCTGAAATGTAGGGTATCTCCAACCACTGACCATTATCCTTTTGTAGTGCATAGAGTGTGGTGATTACACTCTGATATTCAGACAACGGCAAATTTAGCTGCTAGAGTGGCATGAGACCTGACCTAAGCAAATCTTAACCACCCGCTGTTAAAGCTGTTAAGATTGGGTCCTGTGCTAGGCAGCAAAATATGCCAGTACAAATGACAGTGGCAGAATAAAAGATTTGTTTCTCCCTGCTGTTGGTCGATGACATGTCCCTCCTGTTCTAAACCTAGAAAGTTACTGAAATAGCAGGATGTTTGTTCACCTGATTTACTGATGGATACAAATCTGAAACCGAAATCTATCCCATTACCTAGTTTCTTTAGTCCTTAGTTATTTGTCAGTCATGAGAAACACACCCAACATATGAGGCGAAAATCTGAACATTATGCAGAAATCTGGACAGTCCAGAGTCATGGAAGGTGAGTGTAAACGGGACAGAATTACACTACCTTTCTGAAAATACTTTAAAAGGGGTAAACTCTTAGCATTGTTTTTTTTTTCTCATTTTTACTGTAACTTGTAGTACATGGAGCAGATAAAGCTCCTTGCACTGCACAGAATTATGAGCAGATAAAAACCACCACAGAGGCACATGTAGTGTTTGGTATTTACAGAGAAAACAAACAACATGACATAACCCACCGAGAATTCACAATAATTTATTCCTTGAGTAAAATAAAAACAATGGGTCAAGAACTTTCATCACATACATTCAAAAGGACTTCATCATTACCAAAATTGATGCTTATGTCACATGACCAACCAGATACAAAGTGTCACATGTCCAGCTATGTGAAAAAATCTTTAAAGGACCAGCAGAAATAAGCATACTGACAAACTAGGTGGCTGGTCATGTGGCAATTTTTGTCTTGTTGGTCATGGGACATGTGCATCAATTTTGATTCTGATGAAGGCCATTTAAATATATAGGACAAAGGTGCTTGATATATTGTTTTTATTTTGCTCAAGGAATAAATTATTGTGAATTCTCAGCAGGTTGTGTGACGTCATTTATTTTCCCTGCAAGCACACTATGTGTACCTTTGTGATGGTTTTTAGTTTCTTTTGGGCAGCACAGTCACACACACTGAGTTTTGCTATTAATTATGAGCAGTTAGCTGATGCTAACTTAATGTTGTGTGCTCTCAACTAGAGGAATTCACTGGCATCCATGTCTCAAACACATAATAAAGCAGTTTGCATTATTGAACGGCTCATAATACTCTATTTTATGGATCCATGTTAGTTGCTTGAAAAGTAATTTCACTGGTTCAATTCTTGCCTGGGGTGCCTTCTATGTGGAGTCTGCATGTCCTCCCTGCTTTCATGTGGGTTTCCTCCGGGTACTCCGGTTTCCCCCCACATTTCAAAGACATGCATCTAGAGCATTTCTCCCTGGGCCTCCACTGAAAATAGGTTCTGTCCTAGTTGGACTTTCCTGGTCAACAAATGTTAAATAAATAAATATTGTGAATCAGCCAAAAACAGAGCAATTTATGCAGTTTTCAAAAATGACGCACCTTTCTGTGAGAGACAATCTTCAACAACATCCAAATAGGGAGTTTCAACCACTGAATCTCCAGATGTCATGTAATAATCTCTGAGGTCAGTGCACCTTGAAGTAAGAGCAAAATCTTGACTGCAGCAACTATTAGGTACTGCTCATTTAGCCAAGTGTTTTTATGTGACCACTTGTCTTTCACTGGTAAGAACCCGTTTTGGGCAAGTGTTGGAGAGAGTGTGAACTACCCATAATAAAATATAACAATCCATAAGCCATTGTTTCTTAAATGTAATGCATGTGCAAGTTTAACATTAATAAAAATACTTAGTATTCCTTATTCTTCAGAAGGTGGAACAGACAAAAGAGCAGACTTTGTATGCCCTTCTACCCTGGAAAGAGAATATTACAGTCTGTTTTTGTATACTGAGATAGAGATAAGAGAGCCAGGAGCTTAGTGAACCAATGTTCTTTGGTCATCCCTAAAAAATAGACATGTCTATTGGCTTGATTAAAAATGCCCATTCCTATTAATATGTTTAAATTGGTGACATTTACAAGTTCCCCTTATCACCAGTCAGGTATTTGTGTTGCTGCCTTAGTCAAGCAAGACTTTGTTGGCATCACTATTGAATGATGTGTAATTCATATTGATTGAATTTGGTAGGAATAGTCCAGTAAGTCCATTTTCTTCAGTTGTCATTCAATACAAATAATCCTCTGCCTTGGAATTGTCTCAAAGTTATCTGTTTTTGCCCCACACTATGTGAAATAAAAATCAAAGGTTTTGACATGTTGAAAAGTATAATGGCATTGCCTCTGTAATGGATGGAGCGAACAGAAAATATTTACAGCATAAATAATGCATTTTTTTTATCTGGCACACTACAGATACCATTTTCCAAGCATGGTAGTTATATTACCATTTAAACAAAGAACAAAATGCACAGACAATCAAACAGATGTATATTGTCATTCAGCTGAGCCTGGCAGTCTTGTAGGTTCTTATGTTCATAGGATTTTACTAGGTGATAGATTGGGTAAATTAATTGTAGCCTTGCTACTGCAATTCCCACTGCTTGCTACACCTTTCCAAGTGGGTTTGTGGGATGAGACCAGGGATGTATTTGCTATTACTCATCCACTCATCTATGTTGTGTTTGATGAGGGTGAAGGAAATGCTTTGTTTAATATAAAGAGGGGAGTCTGCTCCAGAGGAAATTCAGTCTTTGACTGAGGTATTTATCACACCAGCAGGTTTGGTTTATAGTACAGTGAAGGTTAAGGTCTTTAGTATTGATGTTCATGGTGGTGCCAGTTTTATGAATATTAAGGAAGTAGTCATAAGAGGGCTGTTTGAGACCTTGTAGGCCAGGCAAGGGGCATCCCTAAAGACTTTGTAGGAGAAAAGAAAGAGCTCTAAGGCATTCATCTTAGGTAAAGTAACTCAGCTCCTTGCTCTGCAAAGAAACTTTGGATATTTTTCAAGTTGGATTTTATAACAGGTACAGGTAGCACTGTATTCAGTTATGATCCTAATAAGGAATGAGTCAAGAAGCATGATAACATCCTTGGAACTGGAGAAAATTTGTTTATTTATTTATCTTTGTTTACCGGGAAAGTCTGACTGGGATAGAATCTTTTTTCAGTGGAGGCCTTGGCAGAAAAGCTCCACATTTAACACCTACATAAAATACAGTTACATGATATCAGAAAGAATACAAAATATAGGTAGGTCTGCATACGTGAGTGAAAAAGCTTCACAACAGCTTACATAAACATCATTTAGAAACAGAGTGTGTTAATGCTTAGTTATATACAATGCTGAAAATTCATTAGAAATAGGCACGGGCTTGTATATAGTAAATAGAGATATGACGTTGCAAAACATGCTGCAACATTACCTGTAATTTATAACAATTAAAATAATGAAAAAAGAGGCAGCTTAACAATGGGAATTGTAGAAAGGGGGAAGGTGGTTGATAATGAAATATAGTATAATTAGGAGCGACCTTAGGTCAGCTGGTGCCCTAGGCAAAAGGGCTCCATGGTGCCCTCCACCATACCAACCGGTGCCCCCATCCTGGTCTACCTACACCAAATAAATACTGGAAAAGTGCCCCAACTACAGCGGCGCCCCAGGCGCCCCCTAGTTGGCCTATGCCTAAGGCCGGCTATGAGTATAATATGTTAGCAGTTGAGCACCTATGAAAGTATCAGTTACAATTAAGAATCACATGGATTAAACAGAAGGATTCTAACAGCAGTACCTGCATGATAGTCAAAGAAGAGCTCATTGTCAGCAAATGTGCCGAGATCTATGACAACTGTGTTTGCTCTAAACTGCTACCATTAATCTAGCAGAAGCAAGGATGTTCATGTTTGCCAAAGGATATGATGGCATTTAGCTTGAGTGCTTACTTATGGCAGCATTTGTTTGTGCTTTTTAGTCTTCCTTATACAACCTGGGAATTTCCAGGGAAGTTGATGATGGGGTCCAAGTCATTGTCAAACCTTATCAGCCACATGCCTTTGACATAAGCTGTGATGTCAAAGAAGTAAGTTCTACAAAGGAACAGCCCAAGTACTGAACGCTTGGACTTACCACTGGTAATGAGACTTTTCAAGGATTGTGCATCCCCATTCTTAATTTGCTGGGTTCTGTTTATGAGCCAGTTTACTATCCATCTGATAACTTAAGGGTTTATTTATTATTTTTTATTTAACATTTGTTTACTAGGAAAGTTTGACTTGGAACAAGCCAGTTTTCAGCAGAGGCCCAGGGAGAAATGCTCCACGTATGTCTTTGTAACGTGGGAGGAAACTACAGCATCTACAGGAAACCTACACAAACACAGGGAAGACATGCAGACTCCACACAAAAGGCACCCCAGCCAAGAATCGAACCAGAGAACCGCTTACTGTAAAGCAACAATGTTAACCATTGCACCACTGTGCCATTTTACATTTAGTTTGTTAAGTTTATCTATAATGCATGAATAAGGAATGGTGTCAAAACCTTTGGAAAATTGATGTAAACTATGTAACAACTTGCCATTATTCAAGGCTTCAGCAAGTTGACAAGCAGAGGCATAGCTGGCTAAACTAGCACCTTTTGCTAATCTTACAAACTTGAACCCTGCCCCCCTCCCTGTCTTAAATTGCAGAGAGAGAGAGAAAAAAAAAAGCTCCTTTCTTGTGTTGGCACCAGGTAACCAGATACACAACTACATACCTGCGATCAGTTACCTGGGATTCCTGAAATGCAGAAGCCAGTGAGTTCCTTGTGCCCAACTGTCTTTCTATCAATTTAGTTTAAAACGAGAAAGAAAAAAAAAAAAAGAAAACCTTTTTGTTACACTGTAGCAAACAGCTGCTACCATTTATATCCCACACAGAGTTCTGTAGCACTCTAGTTTTAATTAAAAAAAATTAAAATAAGAAATCATTTTAGTTTTAAACTGTAGCAAACATAGCAAGCAGTTGCTACAGTTTATACCCTGCTACCCTGCACAGAGTGCTAAAGTGCTCAAGTTTGAAAAAAAAATCTTTTTCATTTTACGCTGTGACAAATGTAGTACACAGTTGCTCCAGTTTGTCTCCAAATGCAAAACAGGTTTTTAAAAGCTGGTGTGCACGTAGAGCCATGAGGATGGACTGGATGAATCAGATGGCTGACTGTGTTCCCTAACACTTTTCTCGCAGGGTAGTTCACCCCTTTGTCCTACTCTAGCTAAGCTACTGTTTTCAGTTTATTACAAAAGAGGAGATATTTTCTCATGCAATAGAGCGTGTTTATGCTAGAGTTTCATCAAAGGGGATTTATTCTTAAACTTGACAATGTATTTTTTTTTTACAGATCAGGACCAATGTCTCAATGCCGGTATTGAGGTAAGAATAGTACCCTTCCACAAAAGCAACAGTATTTGCTGTAGGGTTTTCAAGGTAAGGGAGTAGCTAATGCTTCTAGCACCATGGGCCATTCCCTGATCTAGCACCCTCCTCTAAAAAGTTAGAGCTCTTTTGTTGCTACAGTTTATGCCATACACACACCAGTACATGTTTCAGTTCTGACCGCAAATGCAATATCAGTAATGCAATGAAGGCTGATTGGGATCTGCCTTTTGCACCCACTAACACTTACCCTTTCACCTTTCCCAAGCCATGGTAATGACTCTAGAAACTTTTCAGATCATCTTAAAGTTAATGCAAGTTTGCATTAGAAAATCTGTAATGGTGGTAGAGTTTGTGAGTGTTTTGAGATGGGTACTAATAGTGAGAATCACACTTTGATATCAGACCTAAGAAAGGCGGGTGTAGTTATAGGTGCAGAACATGTGTGAAATGATCAGGTCTGATACATAAATGTGAGTAAACATATAATATCATCTAGTGAGTTTGCATTAATGAAATCCTGGAGGTGCTGATCATATTTATTTGTAGTAGTCTAAGTGTTCTACTTAATGTAAGGAGAAGTGAAATCCTCAAGTATAATAATGGTTGGTTCAATAGTAAGAGTCTCCAGCTTATTTAGATCTGTCTTCTTGATTGTTGGTGACATAATGGGGAAGAGGTAAAGGGGTATTATTTATCTTTACTAGTATGTGGAGAGTTTGTTGTCATTATCTGTGCAAGTGTAGAAGTAAAGGAATCACAGAGGTATAGTGACACCCAATGTCACTAGCTACAGAGGTACTCACAGTAGAGGAATCTGTATCTATGAGCATTGAACCCTTGTAGGGGAAGTATGTTATCACTACAATTGAATCATGTTTCAGTAATGATGCATTTGTCTATAATTTATACAGTTAGGAAGGCTTCTAAGGAGGGTAGGTATTTTGTTTAGACTTCTAGCATTGACCAGCACCACTCTTATACTCTGCTGATGTAGTTTGGCTAGGTTAGTAGATTGAGAAGATTTATATTGCCTAAAAAAGATACTATAGAGGTTGAGAAAGTTCTTGCTAACATATGAAAGTCCTAGTGTGAAAGATGCAGACCATCCCTGGTGAAGCAGAAAGGACAGTTCACTCCAGGCTGATATGCATTGGATCCCACTAGGATAACACCAATATCTGAGCTAATTATTAAAGTCAGTCATCTTTTGTTTATAATGATACATCACTCTCTGTGAAGGTAGAATGTTTCTCAAGGCTATCTTTATACTGACCTTGGATATAACATACTCCAAGAGTTCTATCATGTCATTCTTCATATAACCCAGGAATGTATATGCCAAGTCATTCACATCCACATGAACAATGAGCATATTGTAGGTGTATCTGCGATGAAAGGACTTGAGGACCCTAGACACCTGCTGTATCCTGGCCCCTGAGAGATGGCTCATTGTAACACTTTTTGCCTAGTCTGGTGAGTGGAGTATATGTATGTTTACTATGGAGTCACCTATGACTAGGATATTTCCTTCTGTTTTGG
>NC_056735.1:1299673371-1299690871 GCF_019279795.1 Protopterus annectens
TGAGCACAGTTTTACATCTTGGTGTGGACAGCTCAACCACTGATGGAGCAGTGGAAGTACTGCCACTATGAGAGCATGATTGGGCATGGCCACATTGGCTAATAGCAGATGATGTGGCTGACCTACACCCAGGAGAATGCGGGTACAGGACATTTTGACCCTGCTGTATTGGCTTTGGGCTATTTGACCCCAGCCAGCTGTTTTGACCCCTGACAATCTGACACAGTAAAAGTCACATTACTGGATTTTAAAGTTTATAACTTAAAAAAAAAAAGATGTGAAAAACAAACGGAAAGAAAAGCAAGTCCACCATTAACTTAAAACTGCAACATTACCATTACTTGTAAATCATGAAGAAAGCAAAAACATAATTATCTTACAAAGCATAGAAGTAGCTAAAAATTCCGTATAAAATCTAGTGGCTTACAATCAAAAAAATTAGAAGTAATTAACATTTTAATTTCCTATATAAGGACACTCACACAACCTAAACAAAAAAAAAACATGAAAGCATTTTAAAAGGATTATAAAGAAACAAAGCAAAACAAACTAAGTGTTGTAAGAATCCTATCATGTTTAATGTCACATCATTAACATTTTAATAACCAATGTGCAGATGCTTGCAAAAGCTTACGAAAACAATTGGGAAAGCATTTTGGAAGGGTAAAAAGGAAACCTAGCATAAAAAAATTAGGGATAAAATAAATGAACCACATAAACAGTTGAATGATTATCTTCCAAGAAATTGTGTAAATTTAGAAATCCAAAAACAGTATAGGGACAAGTAGAGCATGAAGCACAGCTAGTACAGTAAGGATTCATCGCAAAATAGGAAATTTACCTACTGCCACCTGCTGGTTCCTATTAAAACAACAAGAATAAAAATAAAGGCAAGAAAATAACTTAATAAAAAGTAACAAAAGGCTCAAACACAGTCAGTGAAAGATGTCAAAAATTACCTCAAAAAGAAATCAAGAAAAAAGTAATTATGAGGGATATCTGTACTGCTTTGCGAAGTACAACCACGATCAGACAATAAAAGTTATCACATAAACAGTTGACTGATTTCCAAGAAAAGTGTACATTTAGAAATCCAAAAACAGTATAAAGATAAGTAGAGCAAGAAGCATAGCCAATACAGTAAGTTTTCATCACAACCAAATAGGAAATTTAGCTGCTACATATTAAACTGAAGCAGTGTTTATTTAATTTTTCATTTTAAACATGTTAAAACTGGTTATTAATTAAATTAATGTTAACATAATTAATAAATTAAATAAATTAACATTAACATAATAAACATATTAAATTCAAACACTGTTAATTTAATTTTTGTGTAGTTTATTATTTATTTATTACAAACATGCTTTTATGAAAATTTATTTGGGATCAAATAGTCCAGCAAATATTCTCATAAACAATAAATGAAAATTATGTGGTTAATGACATGTGATGTGTTTGGCAGTCTTTAAAAATGCTTTTTGTTAATTTAAAAATTGTCTGATGAAGTTCTGCCATTGGGACAAAAGCGCTTACTGCTGTTTATCTTTGAATAACCCATGTCATTTGTATTTGTGGACTACCTGTGGATTTTTCTGTGCTTTGTCTGCATTTGTGGATTACCAGTGTTTTTTTCCGTGGAGACATTTGTATTCATCCATCTCTGCATTTGGTCAGCAGTTTTTTTCGTGTTGGTGCAGTTTTTTGTGATAAATGAAAATATACAAATGAAAGTGCATACAGTTGCATTGGGGTCGAATCATCCAGGGCTAATCGTCTGGTGTCAGACTGTCTTGCTTCCCGAGGGTGCCGTCCCCCCCCCCCCAGCAGACGTTCTGTCACAGATAATGCTTGTTCCACTGTATCATTCATCTGATCTATTGAATTGGTAATAGAGGGGAGGCAGTCAGTCATGTCAGCCTGTGCCACATCTATAACCCTAAGCATTTCTCTGGAGGACTTATGGGAACATGCCTGTGCCTCCATGACAGCCCTAAATAAGAAGTTATGTACTCACAATAACGTTCCATGTTTGTTGTCCATCTTGCCTATATTTTTGCTGGTTGTGCTCGGAACCGAGCATCGGTTCCAACCCTGTCGAATACAAACGCTTGAGAGCTTCCACTGGCTTGAGGCTAACCCCTATTCCATGATGCACCAGGTAAAATACCCAGATCTTGTTTGCAAGTGAAAACAGAATTAGTATGCCTACATATTAATACATACAGATTGTTTATAGAAAAGAAGAATCAGAGGCTCCAAACCATCATAACTATATACATATCTATAAGATTATGCACCTGTTCCTCCAAGAACGAAGGAGGGAGAAGGTGGGTGGGATGCAAGAATACAGGCAAGATGGACAACAGACATGGAATGTTATGGTGAGTACATAACTTCTTAATGTTATGTTGTCCTATCTCACTGTAATTCGTGCTGGTTGGGACTGCTCCCTAGCACCTTTATCTTTGGGTGGCTCAGGAATAAAGACTCCTCAATACAGTGGAACCAAAGGAAGACCTGTTCAGGGTGGCCACATCCAATTTGTAATGAGTAGTAAAGGTATGAGGTCTTGTCCATGTGGCGGCTGCACAAATTGAGTCCATAGGAAGCCTCGCCTGAAAAGCAGAAGATGTTGAGACCACTCTCGTGGAATGGCCTTTTACTTTGCCTGGTAATTGTTTGTTATTTCTACTGTATGAGAAGGAAATGCATTCTGTAAGCCATTAGGCAAGGTTCCTTTAAAACTGGGAATCCTTTCCTTTTGTCTAAAAATGACACAGAAATCTGGTCAGATTTTCTAAAATCTTTGGTCCTATGCAAATAGAAGCGCAGCTGTCTGTGCACATCTAATTGATGTAATGTATACTCTGCCTTGACAGTATAATTAGGAAGGAAAACAGGCAATTCAGTAGATTGATTTAGATTGCTTTCTGAACAAACTTTGGGTAAGAAAGAGGGATTAGTTCTTAAGGATACTCTGTCTTTGTGAAAAACTATGTAAGGAGGGCATATGGTGAGAGCTTGAAGTCCAGACATCCATCTGGCAGAAGTAATAACTACCAAGAGTTTTCCAGGACAAAAAACTTTATATCACAAGATGATGTGGGTAAAAGGGTGGCAAAACCAAGGCAGAGATAAAAAAATTAATGTCCCAAGGAGTTGGAGGTTCTCTGATCGGGGGTTCTGAGTAAGAATGTACCTTTAAAAAGGCCTTACATAATCTGTGACACATAATAGGCATTCCCATCTCACCAGTATGAAAATTAGAGATGGCTGCCAGTTGAACTCTGATGGTAGCTGCGGCCGCTCCTTCTTCAAAAAGCTTGGAGAGAAATTCTAGAACTGTGGTAATAGGAGCCGTAAAAGGTTCTATATCGTGTTTATCAGCCCAGTAAGAAAATCTTTTCCAATTACTTGAATACAGTTTCCTCGTAGACAGTTTGTGGGAAGAGACTAGGATATGTTTAACTGCAGGGGAGAATTCGTAACACCTGGCTAAGTGTGGAATTAGAGCAGCCATGCTGTCAACTTGAGGGTCTGGATGGATGGATGGAATGCTTCTGATGAGTGGGTCAAAAGGTCTGGAACTTGTGTCCAAAATCCATGGTTCCTCCAGCAAATGGGTCCAGAGAAAGAAGAACCAAACTTTTTGAGGCCAGTAAGGCGCAATGAGAATCAATGTTTTTCGACGTGCTGGCTTTCTGAAGTACTTGGAGTATTAAGGGGAAGGGAGGAAAAGTATAGAGTAGTCCCGGGAGCCAATAGTGGACAAGTACATCCCTTGGTGACTTCCCCGGAGGGGGAATGAGGGCAACGTAGCTGCTGCATTTGGTATGCATGGAGGTGTTGAAAAGATCACTGCATGGCTGGCTCCATTTCTGGAAGATCTCTTCCACAATTTCTGGTTTTAGGGACCACTTGTGAGGCAACAGAATCGGTCTGCTGAGTTTGCCCACTATCACATTGGATTTCCCCGGGTTATGTGTTGCTATCAGAAAACGTTGAGAAGCAACCACCCCTTGGCCCACTTGGTGTTCCTCTCAACATAGGGGATACAGTTTGGTTCCTCCTTGCTTGTTTGTGTACCATACCATTGACATATTGTCTGTTTGAACTGCAGCTGTTCCTATCGGAAGAGAGTCTTGAAATGCCTGCAACACATACAGCACAGCTCTCATATCTAGGACATTGATGTGCAAGTGGCTCTCATGATCTTCCCATAAGCCTTGGACCGTCATTTCCAGATAATGCCCCCCATCTGATCTGGGAAGTGTCCATGGTCAGTACTGCTCTTGGTTGTGGAAAAATAAAGGGGTGACCTAGGTACAATTGTTCTGTCTGTAGCCACCAGAGAAGATCTTTTTTGCATGATTCCATAATGATAATCTGGTGTGATAGAGGCAGATCTTGCATGGACCACTGAGCAAAGAGTAACCATTGTAGAATCCTCATGTGCAGCCGTGCTATGGGAACTAAAAGAATCGGGGCTGCCAAGGTACCCAGAACCTGTAACACAACCTTGGCTTGAACCTTTCTTTTTGATATCAATATCCTTATTTGATGATGAAGGGACTGAATTCTCTCGGGGGTAAGTTTTGCCACCATCTTTTTTGAATCCAGTTCTGTGCCTAAGAAAGTAATATGCTGTAAAGGTGACAAGGCAAATTTTTTAAGTTTACTGTAATGCCTAGCCTGACGCAAAGAAGGATTGTTTTGTCCCTCACTTGCAGAAGTAGATGCTTTGTGGTGGTGGTCAGGAGCCAGCCATCTAGGTATGGAAACACACGGAATCCCTGGCGCCTCAAGTGAGCCATGACCACTGTATTCATTTGGTGAACACTGTGGGGGCTGTAATGAGACCAAAGGGCAGGGCCTGAAACTGGTAATGACTGACTCCCAGCTGAAAGTGTAAATATCTCCTGGACCGCTTGTCCATTTTTATGTGGTAATGCATGTCCTGGAGATCAATTGAGCACATAAAATCGTCTTTCCCTATAAAGAGAAATATTGACTGCAGTGTCACCATCCAGAACTTTGATTTCTTTATGGATTTGTATACTTTGCTGAGATCCAGAATAGGTCTCCAGTCCCCTGTCTTTTTTGGAACTAAAAAGAACCTTGAGTAAGTTCTGGATCCAATTTGGTTTGCGGGGACATCTTGGATGACTCTTTTTTTCTAGCAACTTGAGTATTTCTTGTGTTACGTAGTCCTTTTGACTGGGTGGAATGTCTGGTATGGACTTGTTTATGGGAGGCGGAGTGGAAAAGTGTATGTAATATCTTCTGGCTATAATTGTCAGTACCCATTTGTTTTGGGAGATCTCTAGCCAGGTGTTTGGTTACAGTGGCAAACATCCCCCGACTGCCTCCAGAGAAGAGCAGACAGGCCTCCTTTCAGGAGTGCTGGAAGGGCCTCTCAGAGAATGTATCTCTGTTACCCTGATTCTGTGGACCCCCTCTGCTACAAAGCCAGCATCTTCCATTAGCACCTCCCCCTTTGCCCCTGGGGGAAGTTTCACCACGTGCGTCAGAGAAACCTTTTTGGTACTCGTGGAAGCACATCTTCCCACCTTTCAGACCTTTGGGATAAGGTCTAGAAGGGGTGGAAAAATGGACTCCAATGGCAGGCAAGGTTTTCCCTTCCTGCTCAAACCTGGTCAAATTATCTTTCACCTTTGGTCCAAAAAGGGATGACCCATCAAAGGGGGTGTAGGTGAAGGAAGACTTGAAGAGTTTGGAAAAATTGCAAAGATGCATCCAGGAATGTCTCCTTAGGGAAATTCTTGTAGCTGCTGCTCTGCTCACTCCATCGGCTGCGTATGAAATCAGTCTCATGGAGGAATTCAAAATGGAGTTGAGAGTGGAGAGCTGTGAGGAAACTTTGTCTACAGTCCCTGAAGTTACAGTACCCTGAAGGGTATCTCCTAACTCTTTGAGAAGATTTTTATGAAGCCTCATAAAATAGGTCAGTTAGTTCAGTGACCACAGGGTAAAGTCCGCTGAAGAAAAAGCATGCTTTCCATATCTGTCCATAGTCTGGGACTCTTTGTTAGGAGGATGAAAAGATGAGGAGGTTCTGATAACTCCTTCTTAGTGACCACCGCCACCACCATCACATCTACATGGACTCCTTTGCTTAGAAACTCCTTTTCAGTAGGGGCAGTGATAACTTTGTTCGGCCTCCACGGAACTGGCTCCACTGTATCAGGGGAAGTCCAGTCCTTATGTGATAGGATATTAAGTAGTTGGTCATGGGGGAGTCACCCAGGAGGTGAAAGTGTGAGATCCAAAAGCCTCTAGGTATACCAATTAATCCTCTAAAGGGTTGATGAGCTTCCAGCACCCCTCTGTTTCAGGATCTCATGGATGTCAGCAAAAGAGACATCCTCAGAGGGGGACCATGGGGACCTTTCAGCATCATCCAGATCGGTATCTGATGTAACAGACTCAGGGGAGTCTATGTACTTCCTCTTGCACAGTCTGTTCCAAGGGACTTCCTCAGAGGGATACTGTGGTGAAGTTTCAGAGGAGACAGTGCCGCCCATAGGGGCTTCCTGGGGCTCTGGATCTCTATGCTGGGGGGAGAGTGGGTGAAGAAGAGACTAACATCGGCACCTGTGAGTGAAGAGAAGATGGCTCTGAGAGTGGAGCTGTCTGGGATGACAGCACTCTCTCCATCAGCTCAAAAGACCCCTCACTCTGCACCAAAGAGATCCTCCACTCTGAAGTTGGCGGGGATCGACTCCGAGGTTGGGCATGTGGCTCCAAAGCCGATGTGGTAGCCGAGCTCACCCTCGCAGAGGCACTGAGGGGTAGAGTCGGATTGGACAACTGTTCGAGCCGACCCCCCCTCCCCAGACCTTATGGGTGAGCATCGGCTCCCAGATTTCTTGAGATCCGAAGGACCCAAAGGCATCGGAGCAGATTCCGGAACTGATGATCCTAGAGGAGGTCCTGGTACCAATGATTCCTCTACTATTGGACCCACACACTCTGGATCCAAAACCACCATTGGGGTCGAAGGAGAAATTGGAGATGGTGCCTTGGACAGCCCCAAATCCTTTGGGGTCGGGGATGATAACATTTTTGCCAGTGCCGGAGTTTTAAGCAATCTCTTCACCACCTGCTGCACATCATCATTAGATAAGCTCCTGGAGGAACGGGAGGATAGTGAGGGAGATCTAGCCCTCTCCAGAATGGGTGATCTCAATATGGGGGTGACAGGCTCCAATATAGGAGATCATCTCCTGCTCGGTACCTCTACTGGCTCCTCGGACACTAATGGAGCCGAAGAGGATGTTTTTGGTCTATCGGAGTAAAGAGCCCTCGGTTCCGATGCAAAAAATTTCTCCAGTGCCTCTGAAGCTGAAGTCGCAGTGGCAGATCTCTTTGAGGCTTTCGAATAAGAAGAGGACGGATAAGTAGGTTTGGAGCGCTGAGACATCTCTAAGGATTCCTGGAAGGGGCCTTTCGGTAATCCTCTGACCATCAATTTGTTTCTATGCTCCTGAAGCACTCTACTACTAAATCCATGACAAATAGTGTAAGGATCCTGCAAATGGATGGTGCCGAGACAATATACACAGCTAGTGTGACCATCCGTAAGGGACATTTTATGAGTACATTGGTCACACTTCTTAAAACCAGATTGCTTATGTTCTCTTTACTCTTCCTCGTTCAACATCTTTTTAAAGAAATATGCATTCTACAAGTTAAAGCAAACAACTCTTTAGGTATAAAAATATGAGAACACCAAAGAACATGGCTCTAACACCAACTGCAGAGCCTTCTAACTAAGTAAAAGTACACCAGACAAAAAAACGGACAGGTAAAATGCAAAGCTAGCACTAACGCTAAGATAATCCGTAATCAACAATCCTTTTTTTTTTTTAACACACACCAAAGACTAATACAAGCAAAAGAACTATGTAATGAAGAATCCTCTAAAACGGATTCTTCCAAAAAGGGAAAAACACACAAGGAAGGGGAATGGCCCTCTAAGTTAACAGGGACATTAAGAGCCCTCTACCTTAAATGGATCCCTCGATATATAGCAGGGAAGGGCACTAAACTATGACAAAGGATCAATGGGACACTATCACACATGGACAGTGAAAAACTAAGTGGATCTATAGAGAAATTACAGAAAATCCAACTAAATACAATACTTAGACAACGGACCAGCAGGAACACTTCTTGATTGCTTGAGCGGCAAACGAGAGCTGGGTATTTTACCCGGTGCATCATGGGATAGAGGTTTGCCTCGAGCCAGTGGAAGCTCTCGAACTTTTGTATTCGGCTGAGTCGGAACTGTTGCTCGTTTCTGAACCCAACCGGCAAGAATTATGGTGAGATAGGACAACATAACATCATATGTTGAGTGGCACGGGAAGAGACATCTGGATCAGGTCGAAGATGGACAGCATGCCACCTCCGAGCACCCCAAACAACCCTCCTTCGTGGCACCATGCCCACATTTTGGCTCTGGCCAGAGTTCAGGCACTGAAGTCACAGTAGCCACACTTCCCTGATCGATTGTCTCACCCACCACCTGTCCAATATTTGAGGGTTCACTGGAATGGGTAGGCATAGGCCTATTGGTCATGTCCGATGGAATTTCAGGGGATGGCTGTATGTCAACCTCAGTGTCAAATTCAACATCTGCACCCGTGATTGTTCCTCTGTTTGTCTACCATCATCATCAGAGTCAGCTGATATTCTGACATCAGGCGGTAGAATTCCTACACTTCCACTGGCAGGATCACATGTGATAATAAGCAGCAAACACAGGAACAATTAATACCTACAATACTATGCTAACAAAAAACAGTTGTGCCACTATTAGATGGTACAGGAATACCCACAACAGTCCTGGCATCAACATCACACAGTAAATTATTCCTTTGGCTTACCATGTGCAGATGATGTTATACTTCCTTTGCCAGATGGTCCTGGAAGAAGTTAAGCAAAAGGTAAGGACAACATCATCACTATTAACAAGTAACACAGGGGGCAGTACTTTTTCCCATTTGTATGTCCATTAACTATACGTTCAAAAGAACTTGGATGACAAGTCCAACCTAAGCCCATGTGTAATCAATCAAAATGTGTTGTTAGCTGTAGCAATCTTCACTCCCTCACAAAAAAATTCTTTTGAAACAGAACAAACATATAGATTTAAATTGTTTTACTATATAATAGTATTTAACAACTGAGATACAAAAGCCTATCTGGAAGCTCCTCCTGGACCATGCTTGCTGTCCCCGAAACAGTGGCATCAGTGTCAAGGGCATGCTATTCTGCACTTTCTTGGGAGCTGTCTGGATCCCTGACAGTGGACAAGAACTCTTTATTTGCTATTAGTGGTGGCTCTGTAGCAGCCCCCCATGTACCCATCTGATTATGGGCCATTGCAACCTCTCTCCTCTGTGTAGATGAGATTGTCAGTGGCCCAATGGTGCACCTCATCATATGTCCTGCTGTGACTGCCTGCTGCATTAATATCCACAACTATCTGCTGCCAAATTTGCATTCTGCCTGACATATCTCCATGTCCCCTCTTAAGCAGGAAGGCACCATGATTCTCAGGGTCAGTGAAAGGTTGTTTAAGGGGATTGAGAAGCACAAGTGCAATAGTCCTCCTAGGTCTCCTAAAAGACAACAGAAGGATAATACACCTATCACATAACTACAAAATAATTGTTCCGAGATAAAACACAAAAGGTAGCATTTCAGTATCACCCATGGGAGAAACATAAAACAGTCTATAGATATGAAATATGAACAACATGCTGGATACAAAAAAAAATAGAGTAACAATAGCAACATACCCTTGTTTGTGCTTTGCTGCCCTCACTGGCAAAAGAACAGGTAAAATACACATTTTGCTAACAAACCATCTTTGAAATGCTATAAGTGCTATCAAATGAATTGTCCCTGAAGCATGTCTACAGATTTAACACAGAACATTCCATTTTAAGGTATTGACAATCACATATACCTGTGAAATGCCCTGACAAACATGCCTGTACCATCAGTACACTTCTAACTAATGCATACAGATAAAGTGTAGCCTTTGCTAATCAGAATATATGTCTAAAAATATTAAACAGATTTTTCTTAATTACATTTCAGCATATGCAGTATATAGCTGACAAAATGCAAGCATACCTTCTCAGGTTCAGTAATCTTCTGTGCAGATATATCCCAAAGTAATAGCCACTTTTCTGTGTTCTCCACATAAACTCCTCACCTTCATTTTCTCTTGCTACACAGTTGCCTTTTTATGCTGTAAATTCAGGGCTGTCAGTATGGTGAAGAT
Organism: Protopterus annectens; assembly: GCF_019279795.1. Lineage (NCBI taxonomy): Eukaryota > Metazoa > Chordata > Ceratodontiformes > Protopteridae > Protopterus > Protopterus annectens. The sequence goes on from NC_056735.1 coordinate 1,299,683,696, forward strand.
GCAAATGAGGTGTGAACTCCTTAGAACTGCTGAGTCCGAAATACTTGACTCTATGCAGGAGATGTAAAAATAGTGCAGGTGTAAACATAGTGCAGACCCTCCTGGTAGGGAGAATGAAAACACAATAGCAATGCAAACTGCCCTACATCAAGTGGGTGTGTCAGGTTAGACTTACAAAATGTTAGATGTAATTTTGTCAAGGTTGGAAATGTAAGTAAGCAGCACACACTTCACAGGTTCTGTTCATTAACATCCAACCTCCCCTTCATTTGTTGGCAACTGCATATTATATTATTGCCATTTAATATCCCCATGCATTTTAAAGACAATGATATAGAATGGCTTACAGACTGCATGTCTCAGATTAATGGTCAGATAAGAGAAGAATGAGCAACAAACACAGAGAGGTAAGACAAAGCTGCATATTTGCAAGTAATACTCATAACTGGCTGTGTGATCACTCAGTGTGCTACATACAAAATTAATAAATGCACAAATAACTGTCATCTGGTTTATTACTACTGTAGATGATGTTGCATTTGCTTGTATGCATAATGATTTCAGTTCCTTTCTGCAAAGGTGTTTGTGTGACAAAGAGGGATAAGGCACCCTGTGTTCTGAAGGTTCATGGGAGTGACAGTTAAAACCCATACTTATCTAGAAACATTTCATGTGAACTAATATTTTCTACTGTGTACTCATAGATTGATTTTCCTCATTTTTACTACTTTTCTCCTTTTTTCTTTAGGGCCAGTGTTTGCACAATGTGTGGCTTAGCGCAAACATGGGAAATGGAGAAAAAAATGAATGTCAGGTCTGGCTGTGCTTATCTCGTTTGCAAGAAGTGTAGCATTGCACAAACTGGACTAGTGGCCCTCCCAGAAAGCAGACAGAGCACCTGCAGAACACCTGTAAACAGGGAGCCTGTAAAAGGGCAAAGGTCCAAAACAATACATTGTTGCAATTTTTGTTTCCCATTGCCCATCCGTGCTTAGCGGCATTGTGCAGCCATCAAACACCTGCAGACAGGACTCAGGCAGCCAGTATTTGAAACCAGATGCATTCAATTAATTCTGTTGAGCACAACATAAACACGCTAAGTAGCATTGCAAAGCAATTAACACAAATATCTTAAGAATGATAAGGAAATTAGGAAATGTCATGTAACAAGTCCTGTGGCAGCAGGTGTAAGTGTAGGGCTGGAGTACAGATGATTTTGGGTTCTAGTACAGGGTGTGCTACCTATTTGTACTCTTATGACAGTGCAGTTTATAGCAATAAACTGAAAAATAGACAAGTGTTATTTCAGCATTCTTGTGGCAACCGGTATAAGTGTAGGACTGCAGTACAAATTGTTCTGGATTCTAATACAGGATATTCTGTACACTTTTACTGATGCTGTACTTCCCATTATATTCACTCTCACTTATAACACTTTAGATAGTTGAGCTGATATGAATTATATGTATGAGGGATGAGACACCAGTATTGTGTTTTCAGATGTGTGACTGAGGGTATACTGTCTATATACTTCTGCTATGTTTACTTACATGGCCTTCACAATTACATAAGACACATACACAACTGGATCTATATCCAATAACCTTGTCAGGTCACACACATACATGTGTAACAGCTCAAACTGTGACCTGTATTTATGTATGATTCCTGACTATGTCTGAGCAGCACTTCTTCTGTGGCAAAGATGAATAATCAATGTTGTGGAAAAAAATGTTTTGTCCCTTATGCCTTAGTTTGAATCTGAATGTAAAAAACAATTTTCCTCAATGGATGATCAGTTTTCCTCAATGTATAAAGGCAAAAACAAATGTGTCAGGTCATTACATTTATGCCCCTAGTGCATGTCTACAACTTAATTCACCTAACAGTTACCTTCCAATTTCCAATATATATTTCCAGGCTACATCAGTAGACACCCCTCAAATTAAGGCCAAGTGTCAGATTAACCTTCCAATTTCAGTTATTTCATTACTCCCTGATTGGCACTGATGCTCTCCGTTTAACATCATGCAAATGTGGTTGGCATTGTTGCTGGAGTTTGTGCACTACCAGTGAACATGTAAACTGGAATTGGTGGGAAAGCATCCATTTCCATTGCTCTAGTTCATCTGGTAGACATGACTGACATTAGATAGGAAGATGCTAAGTTTAGGGCAGAGAAGTTTGTCAGACAAACTTGCAACTTTTGTATTTAGGTTTTATGAATACATGTGTTTTTTTAGCAAATGTCTCTTTAAGAATTTGACTAATTGGAGGTGTGGTCATCACATGACATTTCTCAATTACTTATAAACTACTATTTGAAACTGTGTATTTTTTCTGAAGAAGTTGCTACATTACAAGCAACGAAAAGCGCTTCAATAAATTGTTTTATTTTATTTTTTGGATTCCTGAAACCTCCTGTGGTGGGTCTTGGTGCTGCAGACTTGTTTTTGTGTTTCATTAATTTGTTGGCTTCCTTTCCCTGGTTTATCTGTAGTATATGTGCAATGTATGCACATTTCAAGGATTACTTTCAACAATCTGTAGTATAGTTTGTATCTGTTATGACATATACTAAAATGTAAAACTTCAGATAAAAGAGTTGTATAATTGTGTTCATGCATTGTATATTACATATGATGGTATACATTTTCTCTGTTTTCTTCTCTCACCCCAACCCTTATCTCTCTTTTTTTTTCTGTTATGTGCCTTCAAAATGTCTCCAAGTCATCCTTATGTACCACATCACTAAATGCTACACAGTGCAGCAAGGTAGGACAGCCCCAGTGGATCAGCTTGCCGCCACCAGCTACAGCACCGATGCCCAGAACATCTGGGACCCAAGCTAGCAGCACTGCCTCTGCTGCCCCTGCACTACTTGTGCCCTCAGTAGTGCGACCTCAAAACCTGGTGTAATGGTACCCACTAGGAGCAGTGGTGGAGGTGGTGATTTCCTCATCCTCCGGGAGATGCCAGGGTTGGTGCATGAGGTTGCGCACTGCATTATTGGTGTATGCCTACACCAGATGGAGAGGCTGCTCTCTCTCATGGTCCATAAGAGGAGAAGATGTCAAGCACTACAGCTAGCAGCAGAGTTAGGGGACAATGATGACAGTCCAGTGGGTGAGAACTCGATTCTCAATGTCTCCAAGCTTGATGGACATGAGCCTGTGTTGTCCTCTCCCTCACCTCAATCATTGTGTCCCCCAACCTTTTTTGCCCCTCACCATCCCTGGTCTCTTGTCTTGTTTATCTTGTTTGTTTGCATTTGCTTCCTCACCTACCCAAATTACCTGCCCCAGACATACCTATGTCCCCCACCCAGCAGTCCTCTCTTACTGAATTAAATACCCCTTTCTCTGGAGGTGAAGTGACAGTCCAGATTCAGCTAATATTCTGCATATATGATCAGTTTTTACTGTTGCCAACACACAGCAACACATGTACTATAAACAGTTAATGTCATTGCATTATCACTGTTTATTTGAAAGTCTTAGATACACCTGGATTTGAACCCAGTATCATCTGGGCTCAAAATGAAATGTGTCAATGCACCTATACCTGCTGCCACAGAGTCAGTTAAGCAGGCGGTGTGTTTCACACACTCCATTCTAATAACTGTCAGACTTTTAGCAATGCAGCTTGTGTTTGAGCACTGCTTAACTATGTGCAAACAGCAAAAGTAGTGGGAATGTGTATCTCGCATGCACAAACACTTTGCCAACCATTGCTCAAACCCATGATATGGAAAACTAATTATTATTATGTATTAGTGTTGTTTAGTGTACATTTCCTGTTTATGACATGAAATTACATATGGAAACATAACAAACTGAAGGCCCTGTCTGAAAATATTTCAGATGTTTACAATACAGCCATGTGTTGCCTCCCCCAAGCACTGCAACTCTGGTGTCTCAGTACTTTTTTTCACACGTATATCAACTACACAACATAAATTAATATGTTGTGTGATATGCAATGCACATCAGTCTGGTGACATGTAGAACTAGAACTATTGATCCATAAGCCTAAACAGCCTTGTCTGCAAGGCTATGGAAGTAATCATCAATGGATCTTATCCACAGGGACATAGGTGACCTTCAGCACACTTGAACTGACCCATTTTGGTTTTGCCAAGGATAGATCTTGGTTATTAAACCTAGTGAAATTCTTTGTTAATGACTCCAAAGACCTGGATGAGGGTAAAAAGATATACTGCCTATGTTGATTTATCCAAGGACTTTGACATTATCCTCGATTCAGGTATCATAGAGAAACTCTCCCATTTGGGGATTAAACCATACATTACTAGATGGTTAGCCAACTGGTTTACCAACAGAACGCATACTGTCAAAGTTTGGGACTGCACCTCCACAACTAGACCACTTACCAGTGGAGAACCACAAGGATCTATGCTTGGCCCTCAAATGTTAGAAAACTATTTCTCTGACATCCAGGCAAAGGTAGATGGTCTGTGGCTTACCCAGTCTCCAGATGACTGTCAGTTGGATGCATGAGTCCCTAATGATGTTAACATTTTACAGAATGGCCTGACACAGACAAATGACTGGTGCCAAACTCACTTAAAGCAAAAAATGCCTCATTGTCCCATTTGGTAATGAAGTACCCCTGCTAATTATGGTAGACATAGCACCCCTGTAAGCTCAAACACTATATTGCAACACTTGAGCACACATGTTGATAGCAATCTACACTTCAATCACTATGTGTCCATAGTGATGAGACACACATTCTACCTTGCGCAACTCATAAATAAGGCCATCACATACAAGACCAGGGAGGTCATAGCTCAGCTGTACTTGACCCTTATCAGACCAGTAATTGAGTGCAATTTTCCCTTCTGTCTGTACCTAACCAGACACCTACAGCAACTGGAGAAAACGCAGAGGTTTATAACTGGGAGAATCCAGGGTCTCCAAAACATGACATGCATGAAAAGACTGAAAGACCTGTCACTGTACTCAGTATCATGCAAGCTGCTGAGAGGTGACCTAAGCCTAGTCTCAGACCCTGGAAATGCTTGACATTTTCAAATCAAATGGGACAAGACTAACTTGCTCCAGGGATCTCAACCTAGCCTGTGACATAAGCAGAACATGCTGGGGAGACAACTATATCTCCCAGCGATCACCAGTCTTCTGTAATAGGCTCCCACTTCATGTGATGCAGTGCTCTTCAATGACCCTGTTCAAGCGTAACCTTGACAACTGGCTGGGTGATTGTAAAGCCCCCCCGGGGGCTCATGGAGAAGGCCATTTGGTGCTGATCACAAAATTGCTCTGCTAACAATGATCATCTAAGTTTGCTCAATAAGGGTACTTGTGTTTTTACATGGCTAGGCTTGTAAATGCCCTAGGGCCATTAGCCTAGTAACCTCTCCTAAACCTATGAAGCTATTATCCTAGGCAGGCCTCCCAACATCTTCTCTCCAACATGCCCTGCTGATGTTATCCACTATAGGTTGTCCAGCAGCCTTGTAAAATTCAGACATGTGCCATGATGCTGGTGTAAAGTACAGAGTTCTGTATTCTGTGTACTTAGGTAGTGGTTCTGTTCTCACTGCAGTCAGCTGTGTATGTGTGTGTGTGTGTGTTTGTGTGTGTCTAGCTCGAAGTGTGTATCCTAGTCCATGGATTGACAGTATTTTGGTGGGTATTTTTGTTTTGTTTTTTGCAGGACCTTTTTTAAACACCTTTATTGAATTATCACTTGTGACATAGGCACATTTACATTTATACAAAAGTAATCAGACTGTATTAGCAAATTAACCTTAACAAACAGTATACTTCACTTATATTGCTATATATCACATTAAATAAGCAACATTGATTATTTAAATCCCGCCCCTTTTTTAAACAAGAAACATCTTTATTAAACCACCACTTATAATATAAACAATCATACATTTATATAAATGAAAACAAACCACACTGGCACAATCTTAGTTGCAAACATTTTATATCACAAACCATACAGTCACACTCCCAGTTGCAAACATTATACATCAGTTATAATCCACCCAATAATTTTCAGTGATGTCATTCACTATAAGTTGTCCTGCAGCTTTATAAATGTCAGATTTGTGCCATGTAGCTAGCATAAAGTATTGAGTTCTGTTGTTCTGCAGTCTGTGTACTTAGGTAGGAGTTCTATCCTCACTGCAGTCAACTAGTGTGTGTGTATGCATGAGCGCATGTGTCTGTGAACTTGCTTGACATTATGGAGAGCATTTTACACCAGCATGTGGGACACTGTTATTGCTGTATTCTCCTCACCACACACTGCTGATGTCATCAGCTATATCTGATTTGTGGATGTGTACTATTCCTATTAGGGCAGGGTCAGAGACTGGCCTGGAGACCAGGCAAAAGTCACCTCATCCTATTAAATACAGAAAACATTGACACTGATTTCAGTCTGTCCACATACATCATGGCATGGTTTTTAGGCACTGTGTTTTCTTGGTGTGTAACCCCTGTGGTCTCTCCACCTGCTGCATGTGTCTGGTGAGGTACATGCAAAAGAGAGCTTTATACTCTATATTAGTGTTCTGATGAAGTTTGAGTACAATAATATACTCCTGAGATGGGAATACGATGGCATGACTTATGATGTGCACAACATTTCCTTTCAATATCAGTGTGGACACTTGGTGGTCGAAGTTCAGATTGCTATCTGTGTGTGTTCTCAGTGCTTGCATCACTGGGTTTCAGCATAGCAGGACTGTTGTAAATTCTGTAATTAGCAGAGAATACAGCTTGGCAGTAGACCAAAATAAAGACATGTTTTTGCATTTATTTGTAGGCTGTGTAGCTTTGTCACCAATCATTTGTCTGTGTTAGCCCTTAATGTAGAATGTTATCATTAGAGGTAAACTCGGTAATTGCACTCGGTATGCAAGAATCCACAAACATGGTAAACCAAAGGCCATATACTTTAGCCTGAACTGTCGAGAAATAGATCCCAAACAGTAAAAGGCCAAGCACAGATCCCTGGGGTATGCCAGTGGTGACAACTCTACCGATTACAGGTTGATTCACCAACTTTCACAGTATGTCTTCCTTCAGTAAGCCAGTTTGTTACCCATCTAGTGATGCAAGGGTTAATCCCCAGCTTGGAGAGTTTCTGAATCATACCTGGTTTGGGGATAGT